>NW_022437167.1:85685-106565 GCF_009761245.1 Sapajus apella | reverse complement strand
CTGGGCGCTCTTGTTACCCAGGCTGGCGTGCAATAGCGTGGTCTTGGCTCACTGCACTCCACCTCCTGGGCTCAAGCAATCGTCATGCCTCAGCCTCCCAAGTAGTTGGGATCACAGGTATGTGCCACTATGCCCAGCTAATTTTTGTAATTTTAGTAGAGATGGGGTTTCACCATGTTGCCCAGACTGGTCTCGAACTCCTGGGGTCAAGCATTCTGCCCACCTTGGCCTCCAAAAGTCCTAGGATTACAGGCGTGAGCCACCATGCCCGGCCTTATTTATCCTTTCACGGACACTTAGGTTGCTTCCACCTTTCATAATATGCCTATGAACATGGATGAACAAATATGTGAGTGGCTGCCTTCAGTTTTTTTTTTTTTTAGATTATAGAAACTTCCTCTTTAATCAAGGCTTTTAACATGATCAGATTTCTTGAATAAAAGTTTCCAGTACACTGAAACATAAATCCGCAAGTCACCCTACATACAATACCCAGCAGGAAAAACCAAAAGCAGCAAGTTTACACGATCCCTGTAACAGCCACGGTCTTAATCTCAGATGCTTCCTCCATCTGCCAAGTGTGTTCTGGAAACAGAGTACACCGTGGCTTCTGGGGTCACACTCAGCTGAAGCTGTAGGTCCACAGAGCACTCATCAGGATGGGCTATGGTGGGGGGGGGGGGTGGGGAGGAGTGGGGGTGTGGCTCTACTCAAGAAGCAAAGCAGTTACCAGCACATTCAAACAGTGTATTGAACATCTTTTAAATATCAAAGCGAGAAACAAGAAGGCAGCGTGATGTCATCAGAAAGATGTCAGGAAGTAAGGACAGCTGTATAAAGCTTGAGGCTGAAAAGTGGCTTGCCAGCTTCATTTCTTCGGCTTCTTGGGTAGTGGGCGCCAGGACAATAAGATGTGAGGTTCTGGTTCATGGATCATATAATGGACCCATCCCTGACTCTGCTGAATGCCAAGATTCCTCCATTCAGATTCAGACATCAAATGGATTTTAGGGACCAGCTCGGCTGTGTCCTTGGGCAGCATGACACGCTGATACTCAAACTCCTAATTGTCAGATTTGTCCGATTCATAAGTTTTTTTTTTTTTTTGAGACGGAGTTTCGCTCTTGTTACCCAGGCTGGAGTGCAATGGCGCGATCTCGGCTCACCGCAACCTCCGCCTCCTGGGTTCAGGCAATTCTCCTGCCTCAGCCTCCTGAGTAGCTGGGATTACAGGCATGCGCCACCATGCCCAGCTAATTTTTTGTAGCTTTAGTAGAGACGGGGTTTCACCGTGTTGACCAAGATGGTCTCGATCTCTTGACCTCGTGATCCACCCGCCTCGGCCTCCCAAAGTGCTGGGATTACAGGCTTGAGCCACCGCGCCCAGCCATAAGTTTGTTTTTACGACACGATTGCTCCGTCTGCTAGCCTTGAGCCCCGCGCCGCCAACCTCCAAGCAACTCTGCTGCTTTAAGTTTTTTAGGGTATGCTCAGAAGCGGGCTTCCTGCATGATATGATTACTTTGTATTTATTATTTATTTAAGGAATGGCCATACCCTTTTTCATATCATTTTCCATTCCCACCAACAGTGCACAAGAATCCCAAACGATGTTTTCACTTTTTGGATGATATCCTTCAAACCACAAAAGTTACCAATTGCCGGCCATGGTGGTTCATGCCTGTAATTCCAGCACTTTGGAAGGCTGAGGCGGGAGGATTGCTTGAGGCCAAAAGTTTGAGACCAGCCAGGGCAACATTCTGAGACCATGTCTCTACAAAAAAAAAAAAAAAAAAAATTAAGCCGGGCACGGTGGCTCAAGCCTGTAATCCCAGCACTTTGGGAGGCCGAGGCGGGTGGATCACCAGGTCAAGAGATCAAGACCATCCTGGTCAACATGGTGAAACCCCGTCTCTACTAAAAATACAAAAAAAAATTAGCTGGGCATGGTGATGCGTGCCTGTAATCCCAGCTACTCAGGAGGCTGAGGCAGGAGAATTGCCTGAACCCAGGAGGCGGAGGTTGCGGTGAGCCGAGATCGCGCCATTGCACTCCAGCCTGGGTAACATGAGTGAAACTCCGTCTCCATGAAAAAAAAAAAAAAAAAAAATTAGTTGGGTGTGGTGGCATACACCTGTAGTCCCAGCTATTCAGGAGGCTGAGGCAGGAGGATCACTTGAGGCTGGGAGGTTGAGGCTGCAGTGAGCCATGATTGCGCCACTGCACTCTAGCCTGGGTGACAGAGCAAGAGCCTGTCTCTCTCTCACATACCCACAAAGATTCATTCTCTACTAGGCATTGATATTTTATTTAGTTATTTATGGTTTTATTTTTTGAGACAGGATCATGCTCTGAGATCACGCCCGAGCTGAGACTTAGAGCAAGGTTAGCCAACTCTTGGAGTGAGGTAAGGCCAGCTCTCCAACTCAGCCTTTTTCTCGGTCGGGTTTTTTCTCGGACACTACTCAACTACTGGTCATGCCCTCCTCACCAGTTTCTCTCTCTCTCTCTTGCTTTCTTTTGAAACGGAGTCTCGTTCTGTTGGCTCGCAGCAACCTCTGCCTCCTGGGTTTAAGCATTTCTCCTGCCTCAGCCTCCCAAGTAGCTGGGATCACAGGCACATGCCACCAGGCCCAGCTGATTTTTGTATTTTTAGCAGAGACAGGGGTTCCCCATGTTGGCCAGGCTGGTCTCAAACTCCGGACCTCAAGTGATCCACCCGCCTCGGCCTCCCAAAGTGCTGGGATTACAGGCATGAGCCACCATATCCAGCCAATTTAGGAACTCCTTAAAAAAATCTTAAATAAAGCATTTTTGTATTTTCCTTTTTTTTTTTTTTTTTTTTGAGGTACAGTCTTGCTCTGTCCCCCAGGCTGGAGTGCAGTGGTGCAATCTCGGCTCATTGCGACCTCCGCCTCGGGGTTCAAGGAATTCTCCTGCCTCAGACTCCTGAGTAGTTGGGATTACAGGCATGCATCACCACGCCCGGCTAATTTTTGTATTTTGTATTTTTAGTAAAGACGGGGGTTTCACCATGTTGCCCAGGCTAGTCTTGAACTCTTGACCTCAAGTGATCCATGCACCTTGGTCTCCCAAAGTGCTGGGATTACAGGCGTGAGCCACCATGCCCGGCCAATTTAGAAACTCTTTCTGAATGTGGGAATACAAATACCTCAAAGCTAGAATAATATTCCTAAGCCTTTAACTTTTTATGTGGTGGGACATTCTCAGCAGAATATTAAGTTGCCTTTCTTTTTTGGGGGGGATGGAGTCTCACTTTGTCACCCAGGCTGGAGTGCAGTGCCCTGATCTCGGCTCACTACAACCTCCACCTCCCCGGTTCAAGCCATTCTCCTGCCTCAGCCTCCCGAGTAGCTGGGATTGCAGGTACTCACCACCATGCCCAGCTAATTTTTGTATTTTTAATAGAGATGGGGTTTCACTGTGTTGACCAGGCTGGTATCGAACTCCTGAATTCAGGTGGTCCACCTGCCTTGGCCTCCCAAAGTGCCAGGATTACAGGTGTGAGCCACTGCACCCGGCTGAGTTGCCTTTCTTGTCAGCTAAAAATGGGCCTGTTTGAATCACCATGGCCATGCCTTTCTACTCGGAGCGATTCTTGAGGTCAAGTCTGCAGTGAGCCAAGATCATGCTAGTGCACTCCAGCCTGGGTGACAGAATGAGACCCTGTCTCAAAAAAAAAAAAAAAAAAAAAAACCTGTCCAAAAAATAAAGAAACCTGGTCAGGGAGGATTGGTCAACAGGGGCTTGGTCAGCTGGTCAGCCAAGGCCTGGTCACTGGGGAGCTAGTCAGTGGTACCTGGTCAGTGGGGCCTGGTTAGTTGGCTGCCACGTGACCTCAGGTAGGCAGTTTGTCCCTGAAGCCTCTTTGCCTCCACCCTTGAGTCGCAGCCCCCTGGAGTTCTGCTGGGAGGAGGAGGTGAGAAGGTGAGTTGAATCCAGGCCTGCCCCTCAGACCTAGTACTTTACACACTACCTGAGTCCCCCCAAGGGAGGGTCCCACTCTCTGCCCCTGCCCTCATCCCTCTGTCCCCACTCTGCATCCTCAGGACGGTCCCATGTGGAGAGGGCAGAGACTGAGGAGCACCCGTGGGTGCTCTGATGCTGACCACAGGCCCTGGGGTGACAGTGATGAGGATGCGGGTGTGCCTGTGAGTGGGGCAGCCAGGCCTGGCCTGAGAAGTGACACACACTCACACATGTGTTCACCCACACGGGATGCTCCCTTGCAGACATATCACACCTACTCGGGTTGACAGTTCAGGGGCAGGAGGCACTGACTCTGGGCCCTGTGTGGGTGCTGTGACCCCAAAATGTCACAATGCCAAATGCCTACCTGTCTGCCTCTGGGTCATGGAGCAGTCAGAGACACAGTGGTGTCTGTGAGCGTTGTGCACGTAAGACCCTTTTCTAGGCGAGAGGCACATCTCAGAACAGCTGCCTGATCTGACTCAGGAGAGTGTGACCTGCTCTCTTCCCTCCCTGCTGACTTGGGGACAGTCACTGCCTGGTCAGTGATGCTGGTCTCTGGGCAGCTGCCAATGAGGGTCATTTCTGGGCACTCAGTAGTGCTTGCTCTGTGCTAACCATGTACACGGTTGTCTTGTTCATCCTGGTGGTGACTCCAAGGGGTGAGTGCTGTCCCTGACTGTACCCATTCGACAGGTGAGACTTCTGAGTTTAGAGGAGCGGTCACGGGTCTGGGGACCCAGATGTGACCCTGGTACATGCTCTCAGCCCTGCCCTGTGCTGTGTGGGACTCAATCTCTGACACTGTGCCCCTTACGTTCTAGATCCCAAATCTTTCCAAAATTTTTCATGGCAATAGGATAGAGCCTGGCCTTGGAAGAGCCCCTGTGGGTGGGGTGGAGGGTGGTCTTCCATCCAAGTCTGTGCCTTCAGGTGGGTCCCTGCAAGGAGATCTCATCAACCCAGACTTCAGGTACAGTCAGTGAGGGTCACTGTGGGACCCACTGGACACACGGGGTCTCTTGTCTGGAAGTGGAGTGGGGAGCCCTCTGTCCTTGGGCAGTTGTGGAAAATGAAGGTGCCTAGAAGGTTGGCTGGAGAGTGATGATTGTTCCTCTTTGCTGGGGACTGGGGCTCTTCCCCACGAGGCCCTTTCTCTGTTGGTTCCTCTACAGGCTTCGCCCTTTCTTTGCTCCCAATGTTCATGGGAGGTGAAACAGATGCTCTTTGCCGCAAACAAAAATCAGCACCAAGACAAAGGATCTCTCAGCAAAGCAATTTTTAATCCCTGCAGGAAGGGTACCCTCACCAGCCATCTTGCCATGACAGTACAATGAACAAAGGAAAAGCAGACATATTTACCTCTTACGCATTTGGGGTTGTCCTTACTGCTGTGTTTGATCTCCGTTGGCTGGAGACAGACCTCACAATCTAAACTAAAACCCGATTGGCTAACAACTTAAAAGTTTTCTAAGCAGGTAAAAGCAGTGGAGAAGTTTAAATAAGGAGCATGGGCTGCGAGCTGGGACGTGCCTTTGAGCATGTCTAGCACAGATACCTTGGATTAAAGCGCAAGGACATAGAATGTACTACGTGCCTGTTAGCACATCTAACAGCTCCATTGGCTAGGGCTTAATAGTTATTAGCAAAAAGCAGAAAGGATTTCTTTAACAAGAAAGAAAACTTTGAAGAGGAACTTTTCTACTTCCCACAGGAGGGGACCTCCTGGGGTCCTCCAGGACCAAGTCCTCAGAGGTCTCATTCATTCTAAGTGACCCCGGAACACAAGGCTCCTTCCTGTATTGACAGCTCAGAATGTGGGATCCACTGTCCCTTCACCTGAGACATCTCTGTGAGCAGAGAGGCTGCGTTGGCCCCAAACCAAGTTTGGCTGGTGTTATTCTTGAAGCAGTTTCACTGGCTAGAGGGAGTGGAGATGGTCCTGGTGTGATTCCAGGAGGCTGAGCATATGGAGCTCTCTGGTCCCTGACCCCCATCTGCCTCCGGATGCCCAGAATCGGGCATCATGGGCCCCTCACCCTCGGCAGATGGACACCATTCCTCCCGTTTGTGCCTGATTCAGGACAGTTGGGGACAATGGGCGTCTGTGTCCAGGTCCCCCTGTTCTCAAGTCCTCAGGAAGAAGCCCACCTCTGGTTGGGGCAGCCCCGTTGTGCAGCCCAAGACCCTGCTCTACAGGACCCTAGTGGTCCCTGCCCACCACACACCCCTCTTGTCCCAAGTCCCAGCCCACTCACAGGCGTCGGCCCACAGAGAGAACCTCTTCTTACCCTCCCTGTGTGTCTCCTGGACTAAGGCCTGTGGTGAGGGGCGGTGGGGGCGTGAAAGGGACAGGACTGATCCTTCCCTGGGACCCACTTGGGGAGGAGGAGCACAGCTAGCTCCCAGCCCGGGGCAGGTCCTCAGCTCTGTTTGGGTTGCCTTACAGTGAGACAAAGCTGCCACTCATCAGTGCCCTGGAGGCGAAGGTAAGAGCCTGACCTGCTGCCTGAGAGGCTGGTCCAGGGACGGGAGGACTCAGCGCGTGGTCAGAAGCCCAAGGGCGCTGGTGGTGATGAGTGGGAGAAACAGGCTGTCCCTGGGAGTGGCGGGAGTTCCTGCTGGACCTGACCCCAAGACTCTGTCCTCATGCTGATTTGACCAAACTCCAAACTGACAACAGCAGTCGTGGCTCAAGGGTCACTGCCTGCTGGCACCAAGACCTCACCTGGAGGCTGGTACTTGGCCTGAGGACAGCATCACAGGTGCCTGTTCGGTCAGAGGGTCTCAGTCCCCAAGGCCTGCCCTTTCTTGGTTCTTTTTGTGGTTCAGTCCCGTCAGGGCCTCGGAGCCCAGGTGACAGCGCCCAAGGGCTGCTCCAGGAAGCCTGGCAGCTCCTCTAACTCCATGTCATCACAGCAGACTGTAAAGACCTCAGAGGATCAGAAATACAGAGAAACAGCTCCAAATGCTTCAAGATGGTCAGGAATACAGGAGTGGCAAGGAGGTGATGTGGGGAGGGAGGGCCCCTGTGACCGCTCTCTACAGAGACAGGGGGACGGACTCTCATGGCTGGGTCCTGACACTGCCTGCCTCTCAGAGGGTGGGCGGCACACTGTCCTCAGCCGGGACAGGAGGTCTGGACAGCAGCTTTCCTATTTGTCCCTGCAAACCTCACCTTGCTGGAGACTGTGATGCCAAGACCTGGGCCAGCACTAGCTCAGGGATACCCCCTGGTGACCCGAAGGAAGGAACAGGTCAAGATCAGCATTCATAACTCTAAATTGTGGGAAGGGAGGTCTGGTCCTAGGTAGACCCCATCTCTCCTGAAATATCAACAAATTCTGGAGACTTCCAGAATCCTCAGGCTCTGCTCCTCCCTGGGGCTGCCCCAAAGCCTGTCTCTCCAGAGTGTTCTGTCCCAAGTTGGCTGGGAGACGGGACACATCTTGGTAGATGTGTGGTCACACTTCCTGGACGTTGAGAAGGTAAAGGCCAAGAACCTGTAGAAATACAAGTGTAGGACTCTTCCGAAGTCAGCCAAAGTGGGACAAACTAGGCCAGTCTGTGTCTGGAGCCCAAGCCTCTAGCTGGAGGGAATGTGGAGCCTGGGTTGAAGGTGGGGGTTGAAATAAAGTGAGATCCTTTTAGAAACGTGGTGACGCCGGCACCACAGGTGAGCTGAAATCCAGGACTAGTGGGACTGTAAGGGAGTGACGCAGAGGGGGAGGTTTCTGCAGAAGGAAACCTTCCCTCCCAAAGGGATGACTGCCGCATGGGGCAGCACGTTTTCTCTCTGTTCAGAGGCTGCTTCCTTTTCTTGGCCAGCCCTGGAGGTAATGCGGATGAAAAAGAGTTCCCTTGGGAACTTCCACCAGATCAACCTGGATGTCAGCCATACCCTGAGAAACCACATCATGTTCCAGCCACAATACAGTGTCAAGTAAGGGCCTGCGGGGCTGGAGAGTCCCTGGGGGGATGGGGTGAACCAGAGGCATGGGGGCTTCACCAGAGCAGAGGCCGGTGTCACCCAGGAGGGGCGACAGAGCCACCACAAGCGCTCCAGGGCCAAGAAACAGCTAGCATCATAAACTGAGCGTCTACCTGGCTCCAAGCCCTGAGCCTTGCTGTGACATGTGGGGCCAGAACCCAAAGTGTCTCCCGAGGAGACAGACAGCAACAAATAAAATAGTGAGGAATGGTGGAAAGTGCTGTGACCCAGGGAAGGGCAGCAGGATGGAGGGACTTGGGAGCCTTCCCAAGCAATCAGCGACACCAAATACCAGGAGGATGCAGGACCCCGGGGACCCTCATCCCTACCCAGTGGGAACGTGACGGGACATGGCCACTCTGGAAGTCCGTTGGACGGCTGCTCAGAAAAACTCAGTGACTTGTGCCACACATCCCAGAAGAGTCTCAGAGGCTGACCCAACTGATCTGAAAACTGATGGCCATGGAAAACCTGCATGCCACATTCACGGCTTGATTCATCGTCCCTCACAGCTGAAGGCCACCAAGGCAACCTTCAACACGGGAATAGTAAAATCCACTTTTACCCAAACATTTCCTCAAACACGGTGACCCTGAAGAGCTCATCTGCTTACTCAGCGCATCCTCTGGGCCTGGAATCGCATTCATTGTCGGAACATGGTAGAGACGACAAAATGGCATCTGTGTGAACCCAAACCCTCTTTTCTCTCTTTCCTAGTCGGCATCACCTTTGTCATATCCCAGTGGCGTGTTCTGCGTCTAACCCCTTGAGTAGCACTCCAGGGCTACCATATTCCCGGGTCACATTCCCAGATTCACAGGCCTGCGTGTCTCCGGTGAGGGGTGTCGTTGCTTCATTAAAATTCAGTATCCAACAGCTACCGAGATGCAGCTCGCTGCTGACTTGGATATGCAAGCAAGGCAGGGAGGGAGGGTCTCAGAGGGGTCACGCTGAGCTGGAGAGGGCTCAGGCACAGACTCCTGGTCTGACCTGAGCCTGATTGCTAGTCTCAGAACAAGTGATGCCCTCTTCCTGGGCTTGCCCAGAGGCCAAGGAGCCGGTCAGTATCCCAGAATGGTGCTCCCAGGAAGCATTTTTGACAAGTTGCCATAGTGTCTGACGGATGTGGCTCTTGTCATGAAATGAGTATGGACCCTGCAGAAACTGTTTCTTCATGGGAAAACTGGCAGGGATCCAATGTCCCTGCCGCCTGAACCCCATTGGAGCGCCACAGACAGGGAGGGGATTCCTGAAGTGCCTGCTCCCAGTGGGCCCCCGCTTTCCAGATCACTCCTGGAGGGACAGCCACTGAGCTGACTCCATGGGCTGTACACACAGGGTCTGGACCCAGTAGTTCTCTTGTGCCTGGCAGGCAGCCCCTGGGTTTTACCAGGACCCTGTGTGTGGGGGTCAGTGCCCCCAGCTGGCCCTGTTGGCCAGCCTAGTTCACAGGTGCTGTCCCCAGCCTGGCATGGTACCCCCCCGGCCTGGCATCTGAGGGGAGGGACATCTATGGTCCTCTCCTAGATCCTCTCGGACCATGTGAGCTTAGGCATGACAGGGTCTCTCTGGACTCCTTGTCAGCTGAGATGTGCATGACCTGCTCAGGGCACCACCAGGCAGCCCCTCCAGCCGGGCTCCAGGGGATGGTCTTGCCTCTCCTCCCCTGGGCCGAGGCTGCATGCTGGAGTGGCCAAATGGGAGGGTGGGAGGCCTGGGGGTCTGGCGGCCTCTGCCAGTGCCCAGCTCTTCTGACAGCTCCACATCTTGGGAGCAGGCTCTGATTTTGTGATAGGTTTCGGGCTCTCATTTTCTACAGCTCAAATTGTGCCAGGCTACAGAGACACTAAGCCCACCAGGAACACGTTATATACATCACTCCCAAAACTCATGGGGACTTGGTGAGAAGACAGCCCTCAGCTCTTTCCCAGAATCTTGGGGATCGGGGGGAGGGAGGTTCTGGCTCCTACTCATTGGGGGTGGGTGAGAGGTCAAGTCCCAGCAGAGGCCTGGCCTGGGATGTGGGGCTCTCCATGGGATTGTAGTTGGGTTTCCTTTTTCTGGCAGAGGCTCTGGGACCCAGGCCGGGCTCTGGCTGAGCTGGGCTAAGGGAAGTGTGTCCACCGGGGGTCCATGTTGGCGGCAAGTGTGGCGGGGAGCCCCAGGCACTGCCCATTGTTCTGCCCCTCAGGGAAGGGCTGCAGAGGAGCCTGAAATAGGGATGCTTTGGGAGCAGACCAAGGGGCCCTGAGTGCCTCTGCTCCTCCCATCAGGACAAGGATGAGCTGCGTGCCCAGAATTCCACGTTTTCGCTGGCTTCTCTGGTGCTTTACATGGGGTAATGAGGCACTGGAAGCTCCCAGCCCAGGGACCCACCTGCTCCACACTGCCTGGCTCCCCCAGCCCAGGGGTCCCATCCCCCAGGAGGACCTGCCTCACCCCCACCCAGCAGGAGGCACAGATGGGTCCTGGCAAGGCACACGAGCCAGCAGTGCTCGAGAGGGGACATCCCCCCCGCAGAGGCTGGGACAGACTGGGCCAGGTGTCCACTTGGGAGAGCCCCGGGTAGTCCAAGGCCCTGGGGAGTCCCTCCTTCCAGGAGCCACATCCCCACTGAGTCAAGTCCTCACCATGAGAAACTGCAAGACCTCTTCTGACCCAGCCTCATGGTGGCAGCTCATCCCACGGGGAGGGGTCCCTCGAACTCCAGGGGACTGAAACCACTGTGGGCCCAGCTTGGGCTACTGGCTCCCAGCTTGGAAGGGCCAAGTCATCTCACACCTACTGTCCCCACTGATCCTTTCCTAATTCAGCCTGAAGATCAAGTCGATAAGGGTGATGGCGCCCACAGCCTTCAAAGTTCACAGAAGTCCCTGCGTGCCTGAGGTTTCCTGGGGAGCTCACAGGACAGAGCTTGGCTGGCCTGAGGCCACTGTCCCCATGGCCCTCTGCTCTGGTCAGGAGGAATGCCAGCGCTGGCCAGGCCTGGCCTGTGGGGTGGGCAGGGCACAGCAAGTTCTCCCAGACCCCAAGCCCACCCTTGAAATGACCCGTGAGAAAGGCAGAAATGTGGTGGGCACCTCCCTGCCCAGGCCTCCCCTGGCCGCATGGCCTCCTCTGCACAGCTGGACCCCCGGTGGGGCCACAGAAGGACCCAGTGCTGCCCAGTGGGAGGTGGCAGTGTTGGGAACCGGGTGTGGGCACCAACCCCTCCCAGGAACCCCTCCTGGCCTGATGCCCTCCCTGTACCTATCCCAGTCCAGCCTGTGGGAGGGAGTTCTTCCAGGACCAGTTCTCCCAGCCCTGGGACCTGTAGGACACCATGGTGCTCAGGCACTTTTAGGCCTTTGTGGGGAAACTGACAAGGCATTGCTGGGACCTGCCACCCCCTGGTGGGATCCAGCACCAGGTCCCCTCCTGAGTCACCCTCTGGAGTGTTCCATAGTGGAGAGGGCCCCAGCCCCACCAGCCCGACTACTACCCAAGCCTTCCTTCTGCACCTCTTTTTCTCCCTCTTCCTCTTCTACACTAAGTGGCTACTGGAAATTGGTCTGCCAGTCCTCTGGGCAGGTGCTGAGCACATGTACACTGGACATGCTGCTCAGACAGGTGGGAGCCGGGGAAAGACCCCTCAACACCCCCTGTGCTTTTCACACCCTCTCCCCTCTGTGCCAGCTCCTTGAACCACCATCCCAACATCAACAGATGCAGGGAGGAGGAGGGCCCCTTTGCTCCAGAGCGCCCCTCCAAGGGCATCAGGGCAATAAGGCTGGAGCCAGGGGAACAAGAGAATCAGTGTCTCTGACTCAGAGGATTCAGGGAGAGGACACAGGCAGGAGCCCTGGCCAGGGCCAGATCCAAAGCTCAGCCAGGTGTTAGAAGGATCCAGTCCAGGCATGGAGTGGATGGCTCCAGAGGGCAGAGAGGGCCCTGTCCTCAGGACTGCCTCACCCGCCTTGGAGACAGTGTCTCGTGTGAGGTGGCAAGGGGGCTAGGTGACAGCCAAGGCCTCTCGCACCTGGCTCTGAATCAGGGCTGCAACCCGGGACACACAGCCCTGGAACGAAGAGGTGAGTGAGGAAGCGCAGAGCCAGCCCGAATCCTCAGCGACCATCCCAGGAGTGACTTGAGGTGCCCTGACAGTTTCCCCCGACCCTGAAGGGTCCAAACTCCCTTGGCTCTGGGATCAGCAGCCTGCAGGTGTGTCCTTACGGTCAGACTAGAGAAGCCACACTCAGACATAGAGAACTCTGCAGACCAAGGTCTGTGGGGTCCACTCCTCTGAAGACCTAATGGGCTTGGTGGAGAAGCGGACCATTCACGTCTGCTATTTTTTCAATCAAACTTGAGCAAGGGTGCCTGGCACCCAGGCCTCTGTGAGCATCCCCCAGCATTGAGCCCCTCTGCAAGGGAGACAGGCTGGCCCACCCCTGCCCACCAGCTTAGCTCCAGGGGCCCATGCAGCCAGCCCCCATCCTGGAATGCGACCCTGGTTCCCTCCCCCCCTTCCTCCCTGGCCTGGCTGACTGTCTCCGAGACTGAGGCCCAGCTGCACGAAGGGGATTCCCAAGAACTAAAGAGCAGCAGGCTGCTCTCTGGAGATCCTGAGGGCTCACAATGGACCCATGTGTCTTCTGAACTCCCTCCCGAAGCTGCCCGGGGACTTGTGTGTCAGAGGCCCGTGGTTCCCGCTGCAAAATTTTGAACAGGGATGCTGGGCCCCGCCCCTTCCACATCCACCCTACACAGCCCCAGGACCATCGATGGGGCCTAGCCCTGCAACCCCATCTTGGCCACACCACCAGGCCCTGCTGGGCCCCTGAGAACTGAGAGGCAGGTCCAGAGATAAGTCCCTTGCATAAGGGCACTTGCATCGGACTCCCCTTGGTGGGCAGTGACTAGCATGGCATGGAAGGAGCCAGGGCAGCTCCCAGCCAGCTGCTCCGCAGTTTCAGATGACTCCTGGGCTTTAGGAAGTCCTTCTCAACAGGGAAGCTGATCCCTTTCAGGATGCCAGGGACGGAGAGGTGAGCCTGGCACTCTCCCAGAGCCCTGGCCAGCCAGCAGCATACGTTATGGCCTCTGATTTGACTGGTGGGACAGAGCTCCCAAACAGGGCACAAGTCCCAGGTCCAGTGGCGCCCGGCCTGAATCCCAGCCCTGGTTGGTAGGGGAGGGCATTGTTAACAAACAAGCATTGTTAACATGGTTAAGCAGGGGTGCCATGGGCCTTCGGTCGCAGCACGCATGACCACGCAGGGGGCATGGTACACCTCACCCGGTGGTTGTATCATTTCAGGTCAGAGAACCCCAGCAAGAACTGGTTGCAGCAGCAGAAGATATGGGAGCAGGACACCCAGGGCTGCTCAGGGGCGTCCACGGCTGCAGTGACTGTGGCCTCTTCCCAGCTTTATCTGTGCAGTGCAGGTGATACATGTCCCCGAGCTAAGACCAGCAAGCGATGGCGGCCCCAGCATCTCGGCCACGCTGCCAGCATGCTGCCGGGAGGCTTTGAGGCCCTGCCCTCCTGACACTTTCCAGCTAGGGCTGCAGCCGAAGCAGGCTTTCAGCGGCCGGTGCACTAAGCACCTTCCAGCAGCTGGTGGAGGCGTTTCAGACGGCAGGGGTGCCCAGCAGCCATGGCCGCAGCAGCTCTTCGGTCCAACCAGGACAGTCAGGGCAGTGATGAGGCCCAGGACGACAGCTCCATGATGGTGGGTGAGTTGGGCAGCGGTTCACACCTTGTCCTCAGTGGCTCCCTGGGCCCCTGTGGTGGCAACAGCTTGGCCACCATGAGGCACGGCCTCAGCTGCTTCCCCACCTGTCAAGTCGGGCAGGGAGGCCTTGTGCTTGGCAAGCCAGGGCAGCTCCAAGCCAGCTGCTCTGCAGCCCCAGAGGGCTCCTGGGCTTTAGGAAGTCCTTCTCAACAGGGAAGCTGGTCCATTTCAGGCTGCCAGAGGGAGGGGTGAGCATGGTGTCCTTCTAGTCCTGGCCAGCCAGCAGCATGCCTTATGTCTTCTGATTTGATTGGTGGGACAGAGCCCCCTCCCAGGGCACAAGTCCCAGGTCCAGAGGGGCCCAGCCTGAACTCCAGTCCTGGTTGGTAGGGGAGGGCAACAGGGGTGCTATGGGCCTTGAGTCACAGCACGCATCACCACGGAGGGGACAAGGCACACCTCACCCAGTTGTTGTGCATTTCAGGCCAGAGAACCCCGGCAAGAACTTGTGGCAGGATCATGAGGTGCTTGCTGAGCCTATACGGGAGCCTGTTGGGCTCTGTGAAGGACGGGGACAAGCTGTGCATGGCTCTGCGACTCTATGGCCCCAAGTGGCAGGAGAACCCCTACCCCTTCCGGCGTACCACCGGCGACACCGCTCAGTAGAACAAGTTCAAGGGCATGAAGAGCTTTCTCTCCTGTAAGCTGGTGCCCACGCATGGGCAGGCGCTGGTGCATGGTGCAACAAGCACTTCGACTGGGTGGATGCATGTCTGGTGACGTTCCCGGCCATCTTTGTGTCCCACCTACCCGAGAAGCAGGCCACGGGCTGCCTCCAGGAGGACTTCATCTTCACGCACAGGAAGAGCCTGATCCGTGGGATGAGCCATGCAGCCGGCTGCCCAGTGCTGGCGCAGTGCCACGTCCTCCAGCACTTCCTGACAGGCCCCAGCAGCACCAAGGGAAGACCTGGAAACAAGAGGAACACCTTCTGTATGGCACCGCATCTCTTGAGGAAAGAAAATAAGAAAACTAAGCCGGGTGCGGTGACTCACGCCTGTAATCCTAGCACTTTGGGAGGCCGAGGTGGGTGGATTCCCTGAGGTCAGGAATTCAAGACCAGCCTGGCCGTCATGGAGAAACCCCATCTTTAAAAAAAAAAAAGAAAATAAGAAAACTGCCTCCCATCCAAGCAAGCCAGGCCCTGACCCTGAGCACTCCACCACCAACACCCTCGACCTGCAGCAGTGGAGAGCATGATTGACAGCTTCAGATGCTTTCTCAAGAAGGTGGACGACAGCGCTGGTGCTCAGACACAAGGCATGGAGTTTACGGCAAGCAGGTAATGGGCTTCAGGGAACATCAGCAGGAGGCCAGCCCTCCCTCGGCCTCAGCCAGGCTTCGGAGTGGGCCCAGCAGGTGGGCCTGAACCAACCCATCACCCTCACTGGAGGTGCCTGCGATGCCATCGGCAAGCTCTTCCCAGATTGGCCCAGGCAGGAGCTAGAACCCTGTTACGCAGGACCTTTTACTGCTGTCCACCGCATCAAGTCCCCAGACATCCTGCACGTTCACAGAGGCGCTCTTACCAAAGTCATGGGGAGCAGGGAAGAGGGAAGATGGAATGAAGTGGCTGATGGCGTTCAGGAGCGCGGGACACGAGTTCTTTGGCCACTTTGGCTGAAATTCACCGTCTCCATCCAATTCGAGGGAGAGACTTGAGATCATAGATGAAGCACTTTTTACCAGAGCAAAATATTTTTTTTCCAAAAATCGACGCAGAATTTGGAAGCAGCTCTTTATAAAGATGAGAGTGTTGGGGAATTTTTCTGGTTCAAGGATAATTTCTACAGCAGCATAAAAACTGCTTTCAAAGAGCCATTGCCAACTATTTGTGGTGGTACAAGGATGGTTTTGTGTTCAACTGAGGCCAGCTGAATAGAGAAACATGCGGAGAAGAAACAGTGAATATGGCATTGGAGTAAAAACAGCCTACACGTTGTGACTTCGTAGGCATCCATACTCAGGAAGTTCCTTCCTTCCTTCTCTCCTTCCTGCTGTCTGCGCCTCCTCCCAGCTTCGGGCATCCCCACGCCCTGGGCCTGTGCTGGGAGAGATATAAAGGACACCACTGGCTGTAGGCCGGGTGACTGGCACGGTCAGGGGAGCGGACCAGTTCTGGGAGGACCGGGTCCAACTGACCAGGCCCCTGCTGACCAGCGCCCTATGGACTGGGCCTCTGCCATGACTCAGCCCTCACTGAATGAGCCCTGATGACCAGGCCCCCACAGACCAGTCCCCACAACAAGGTCCCACTGACCTTGGTGAGCAACTATCATTGACCAGGCCTTACTGAGTGGGCTTCCCCTGACCAGGCCCCATTGGCAGCCGCCCCATCCCCCAGTCAAACCAGGCTCCCATTGATTGGGTCCAATGATCAGTCAGCCGGTGGTCTGGGCTGCACTGACCAGGTCCCTGCTAACCAGTTACTTGCTAACCCAGCCCCTAAAGACCAGGTTCGCACTGACCAGGCACAAGGCCCCACTGACTAGGTCTTTGTGACAAGGCCCTCACCGTCCCAACTCCACTAACTAGGCCTCATGAACGAGACTTTCACTGGTAACGTCTTTGCTGGTCATGCCTCCACTGCCCAGTTTTCCAGTGATCATGTCTGCGTGGGCCACGCCCTCCTAGTCCCCCAGTGGACTAGGCCCCAATGACCAGGCCCGCCACTGAGCAGGTGCTCTCACAAGGTCCTCATGGAACAGGCTCCCACTGTCAGGCCCCCATTGACTAGGCCTCGCTGACTACGTCTCAGCTGACCAGGCCCTGACAATTAGGTTTAATGGATAAAACCCTTGTTGACCAGGTCCCCACCGGCCAGGTCCCCATAGATGAGACCCTGAGTTAACAGGACCCCACTGACCAAACCTCTACAGACTAGGCCGCATGAACCAAGACCCACTGACCAGGCCCTCACTTACTGTGCTCCAGCTGATGAGATTCTCACTGACCAGGTCCTCAATGGCCAGACTAGGTCATAATATTGACTAGGGCTCACTACCCAGCACCCTAATGACCAGGCCCCCATAGACCAGGTCCCAAGTAACCAGACTCCCACTGACTGTCCCAACTGACAAACCCCCACTGCCCACGCTTCCAGTGACCGGGTCCCCGCTGCCCACACTTCCACTGACCGAGTCCCCACTGCCCACGCTTCCACTGACCGGGTCCCCGCCGACTAGGTCTCCAAGATGAGGCCCCAACTTACCAAGAATGCACTGACCAGAGAGAGACCTCCACTGACTGTGCCCAACTGACAAGGGCCCCATTGACCAGGTCCCCACCAACAGGGCCTAACTAACAAGGTTCCAACTGACCATGTTTTTACTGACCACACTTTACTGAACAGGCCCGACAGCCAGTACCCAGTGACTAGAACCTCACTGACTAGGTCCCACTGTCAGGCCTCAAGTGACCAGGCCTCACTATCCAGGACACACTCATGAGGCTTCCACTGCCAGGCCCCCACTGACTGGGCCCAACTGACGAGGTCCCAACTGACCACGTCCTTAACTGACGAGGTTCCATCTGCCCAAGTCCTTAACTGACGAGGTTCCAACTGACCAGTCCTTAACCGAGGAGGTTCCATCCGCCCAAGTCCTTAACTGACGAGGTTCCAACTGACCAGTCCTTAACTGATGTGGTCCCAGCTGACCAGGTCCTTAACTGATGAGGTTCTGACTGGCCAGGTCTTTAGTAACCAGACCTTTACTAATCAGGGCCCATTAACCAGGTCCCGAATGACCCCGAACTTCACTGATCAGTCCCCACCAGCCAGGACCCCAGTGATCAGGCCCCACTGACCAGGCCTCAGTTGATGAGGCCTCAACTTACCAGGACCTCAGACCACCCCACTAGCCAAGACACCCCAATGAGGCCTCCTCTCTTAGGCCCCCGTTGACTGGCCCATATGACAAAATCCCCAGTGACTGGGCCCCAACTGACCAGCTTCTGGCTATGTCTTTGCCAACCAGGCCTCCAATAACCAGGACCCACTGACCTCCTCCAGTGACCAGGCCTCACTGTCCAGGACCACAGATGAGGCTTCCACTGACAGGCCCCCACTGACTGGGCCCCAACTAATGAGGTCCCCACTGACAAGACCACAGTTGATTACGTCCCCAGCAGCCACGTTTCACTGACTTGGCCCCACTGACAAGTTCCTCACTCACCAGGTTCCCATTGACCAGGTGCCAACTGATGAGGCCCCAACTTACCAGGACCCCACTGACCAGACCTCCACTAAGTAGGCCCCACTAGCCAGGTCCCACTGATGGGCCCCCCAATTCCAGACCCCACTACCAAGCCCCCCAATGGCCAAGTCCCCCCACTGACTGATGAGGTTCTCACTTATTAGGTCCTTAATGACCAGACCTTTACTGGCTAGGCCCCACTATCCAGGACCCCAATAACCAGGCCCCCACTGACCAGATCCCTACTGTCTGGGCCCCCACTGCCAGAATGACTAGGCCTCAATGACCAGGTTTCCACTGACCAGGACCCCAATAACCAGGTCATACTCACCAGGCCCTCACTGACCAGATTTCAGCTGACCAGGCCCATGCTACCAGGACACACTGATGTAGCCCCAAGTGGCCAGGACCTCTGACCAGTCTCCTCTGACCAGGTCCCTTCAGACCAGGTCCTCACTGACCAGGTGCCTGCTCACCAGGCTTCCTCTGACTACGTCGCCAATGATTGTGTCCCCATTGACCAGGCCCCACTGACAGGTACTATTGACCAGGCTGCTGCTGACCAGGTCAGCACTGACCAGATCCCCATTCACAAGGACCTATTTATCAGGCCCTGGTGACCAGGTCCCACGTGACTCCACTGAATAGGTTCCACTGATGTGGTCCCAATAACCCAGCTATATTAGTGTGTTCTTGCATTGCCATTAAAAAAAAACACCTGAGACTGGGGCCGGGCGTGGTGGCTCACGCATATAATCCCAGCACTTTGGGAGGCTGAGGCGGGTGGATCACGAGGTCATGAGATCGAGACCATCCTGGTCAACATGGTGAAACCCCATCTCTACTAAAAATACAAAAAAATTAGCTGGGCTTGGTGGTGCATGCCTATAGTCCCAGCTACTCCGGAGGCTGAGGCAGGAGAATTGCCTGAACCCAGGAGGCGGAGGTTGTGGTGAGCCGAGATCACGCCATTGCACTCCAGCCTGGGTAACAAGAGCGAAATTCCGTCTCAAAAAAAAAAAAAAAAAAGAAAACCACCTGAGACTGGGAAGTTTATAAAGAAAAGAGGTTTAATTGACTTACTTGGTTCTACGGGCTGTACAGGAAGCATGATGCTGGCATCTGTTCGGCTTCTGGAGAGGCTTTAGGAAACTTCAATCATGGTGGAAGGCGAAGGGGAAGCAGGCACGTGTGATGTGGCTGGAGCAGGAGGAAGTGTGGGGGGAGGGGCTACACACTTTCAACCAACCAGTAGGATCGGGCGCGGTGGCTCACGCCTGTAATCTTAGCACTTTGGGAGGCCGAGGTGGGTGGATTACCTGAGGTCAGGGGTTCGAGACCATTCTGGGCAACATGGTGAAACCCCATCTCTACTAAAAATACAAAAATTAGCTGGGCATTTTGGCGGGTGCCTGTAATCCCAGCTACTTGGGAGGCTGAGGCAGGAGAATTGCTTGAACTCAGGAGGCGGAGGCTGCAGTGAACCAAGTTCACACCACTGCACTCCAGCCTGAGTGACAAGATTGAAACTGTCTCTTTTTCTATTTTATTTTATTTTTTTATTTTTATTATTTTTTGAAACTGTCTCAAAAAAAAAAAAAATTAGCCAGGCATGGTGGTGGGTGCCTGTACTCCCAGCTACTCAGGAGGCTGAGGCAGGAGAATGGCTTGAACCTGGGAGGCAGAGGTTCCAGTGAGCTGAGATTGTGCCACTGCACTCCAGCCTGGGTGACAGAGCAAGACTCCATCTCAATAAATAAATAAATAAATAAAAAGCAATAATAGTAAAAAAACCCAAAAAACCTTATAATTTGTAGTTGCTATATAATTCAGTAAATTTTGCTGTGTTGTGTGCTGTTTAATATAAAACCTAATCCCCAGCTCTGCTTAAAATTAACTAACTCCTTGTAAAACCTACCTTATCTATTCTTCCCACATTCTCAGCAAAGTTCCCAGGCATTTCAAAATTCCTGTTTTTCATGTTGACCAGCTGCAATGTCACAGGGCAAGATAACATCCAAAAAATGTACAATGTGTTTATCAAAATGCTATTTCTCAAATGTAACATACATCACAAGACATGCTGCAAATTAATTAACTGTTCTTTGTTCTAACTTCTATAAACCTGCTAGCTGCTACATCATCCTAAATGTATAAAAGTACCCCATTTTCTTTCTCCGGGGCTTAAACTTCAGATACTAATCCTCTGAGCTGGTGGCCCCCTTTATAAAATCCTCCTGTTTCACGCATTGGTCTCTCTGGTCTCCTAAATATCCTGTAACAATGTAAACTTTATCACAAGAGTAGCACTAAGGGGACCGTGTAAGCCATTCGTGAGAAACAGCCCCCGTGATCCAATCACTTTCTACCAGTCCCTATCCCCAACATTGGGGATTTCAATTCAACATGAGATTTGGGCGGGGACACAGATTCAAAACATATTGTTCCACCTCTGGCCTCTCCCAAATCTCATGTCCTTCTCATATTTCAGAATATAACCATGCCTTCTCAACAGTCCCTCAAAGACTTAACTCATTTCAACATTAACTTGAAAGCCCACAGTACAAAGTTCTCATGAGACAAAGCTAGTCCCTTCTGCCTATGAGCCTGTAAGATAAAAAAAACTAGTTTGTTACTTCCAAGATACAATGGGGGTATAGGCATGGAGTCAATATTCCCATTCCGAAAGGGAGAAATTAGCCAAAAGAAAGGGGCTACAAGCCTCACACAAGTCCGGAACGCAGCAGGGCAGTCATTAAATGTTTCTTTACAACTATTCTTCTGCCAAATACTTTTTTTTTCTCTATCATTTTTTTTTTTTTTTGAGACGGAGTTTCGCTCTTGTTACCCAGGTTGGAGTGCAATGGCGCGATCTCGGCTCATCGCAACCTCCGCCTCCTGGGTTCAGGCAATTCTCCTGCCTCAG
>NW_022437167.1:49233-85285 GCF_009761245.1 Sapajus apella | reverse complement strand
CGAGTAGCTGGGATTACAGGCACGTGCCCCCAAGCCCAGCTAATTTTTGTATTTTTAGTAGAGATGGGGTTTCACCATGTTGACAGGATGGCCTCGATCTTGTGACTTCATGATCTGCCCACCTTTCTTCATAGAACCCTAGCCTTATAATCTCATTTAATCTTTTTTTTTTTTTTTGAGACGGAGTTTCACTATTGTTGCCAAGGCTGGGGCGCAATGGCATGATCTCAGCTCACTGCAACCTCTGCCTCCCAGGTTCAAGTGATTCATCTCCTTCAGCCTCCCTAGTGGCTGGGATTCCAGGCATGCATCACCACACCCGGCTAATTTTTTGTATTTTTAGTAGAGACGGGGTTTCACTATGTTGGCCTCAAACTCCTGACCTCAGGCGATCCACCTGCCTCAGCCTCCCAAAGTGCTGGGATTACAGGCATGACCACTGCTCTTGGCTCTCATTTAGTCTTAATTACCTTCATAAAGGCTCTAGATCCAATTACAATCACATTGTTAGGGCTTCAACATACAAATTTTAGAGGAATATAGTTCAGTCAATAACAGTGATATATCAACTCTTCGGTCTTACGTTATAGCTTAGTTTGCTGGGATCTTGGTCATTGTTTCCTTCCACAAACTATCACACTGGTTTTTTACATTGACGGTATTATGCTCATTAAATATAGTGAGCAAGAAACTCACTAGGCTTATTGGTACAAGAAGCTCACTCTGGACTTATTGGTATGAAATTTACTTCAGGCTGTAGGACATTAATCCAACAAAATTTCAGAAGCCTTCTATCTCTGTGAGATTTATAGGGTCCCAGTGGTTTGGGACATGCCAACGTATCACTGTAAGGTGAAGGGTAAGGGTTTTTTGTTTGTTCCTGTTTCTTTTCTTTTCTTTCTTTTTTTTTTTTTTTTTTTGAGATGGAGTCTCGGTCTTGTTACCCAGGCTGGAGTGCAATGATGCGATCTCAGTTCACCACAACGTCCATTGTGGGTCAAGATGGCCAGGGGGAGATCTATGTTAATTCTAGCTAAGTAATTATAAGCTTGCTTGGCTCAGAGTACACTGAAGTTTCTACACCAAACTAAACTATATTATTGTTGCAGTTAATTAGAAATTAAGTGGCAACAGGAGGCCTAAGGTAAAGACCGTCGGAGAGCGCAATCATACCAGGGAACGCCTCTGGGTGGTTGCAGAGCAGGGATGCTGCTCTGGTCCCACGAATGCCTTCTCAACATGGAGTCTGCCTGCGGGCCTCGTAAAGAGGGCTTATACAAAGATCTCTGAGATGGGAGGAAACCTCTGCTCACAAGATCCGGGAGGGTCTTTGCAGATGGGAGCTGGCAAGGAGGAGAAAAGCCTTGCAAGGCAGATACCATGGAACTCTTCAGGCTCTGCCTAGGTTCTCAAAATATGGAGTGATTTTAATTGCTCTATGTACTCAATGCGTGGGAGATAAAAGCCCCTTGATGCATTGGGAGTGGTCAGACCGGATGTCTCCTAATCCGATGTACTTCTGATGCAGCTGCACCCTGATAACTATTGGTGATGAACTCAGAGTGCTAGTTTAGCATGTCTTAGAAGGATCTCAAGTGCTCTCTGATGGGCTATCTTTTTTTTTTTTTTTTTAAAAAAAAGTGGGGGTTTCACCATGTTGGTCAGGCTGGTCTTCAACCGACCTCAGGTGATCCGCCTGCCTTGGCCTCCAAAGTGCTTGGATTACAGGCGTGAGCCACCGCGCCCGGCCTCTGATGGGCTATCTTACCCACTCCTTTACCCTCCCCTTCCGTGCCCATGAGATCAATGAGGTTATGCATAGTAAAAGTGTTTGGAGCCCAGAGCTCAGGGCCAAGGCGGTTCCCTTGCTTGCACTGGTCCCCTGGACCCGTGCTGTGAATTCTACTCTTGTGTCTCTGTTTTATTTCCTTTTCTCAATCCCTCGTCACCGCCAGGACTAAGGGCACCCGTGTTTGGGGCTGGGCTGGTTCCCAGCATCCACCTCTTGGGTTCAAGGTTCAAGTAGTTCTCCTGTCTTAGCCTCCCGAGTAGCTAGGATTACAGGCATGCGTCACCTCACCCAGGTAATTTTGCATTTTTAGTAGAGACGGGGTTTCTCCGTATTGGCCAGGCTAGTCTCAAACACCCGACCTCAGGCGATCCACCCGCCTTGCCCTCCCAAAGTGTTGGGGTTATAGGCATGAGCCTCCACGCCTGGCCCATCCTCTGTTTCTTGGAAGAGTCAAATTCTTGCCTAACCTAGCAGTGCTGTTTCTGGCTTTGAGTTTGTTTTCTTTGGAATTTCTCCTCATTTGGATTGGGCTATAGTAAAGAGGAGTTTAGGTGACTCCCCAATCTCTGTAAATGACACAACCTCTGATGGTCCTAGGAAAGAAAAAAAACCTCGTCACTACTAAAAATGCAAAAAAGATACTGTCTTTTATAAGCCCCTCAGTTGGGCGTGGCCTACTCCTATTGGCTGAAGAGATTTTTTTCTTCCCTGACACTCATTATAGCTTCCATAAGGGATGTTTCAGGTTGTGATTGCACTGAGGACATATAAACAATAAGAAGAGAGTTTTACAGGGTCCTGTTACAGTGCAGAAGAGCAGAATAGCAAAGCCATGGGGCACAAGGACGGGACAGGAAGATAGGGAACTCACCCCTGTCTGATTTCTGGCCCAGTTCCCACCCAGAAGAATCTAAAATTCTTCCTAGATTTCAAGATGCAGAATTAAACAGATCATATATTCACATGTGTGTGTTTATATATACATATATGTATATATGGGTATGTATACATGTACGTGTATATACGTGTATATACACGTGTATGTGTATGTATACATGTGTATGTGTATATGTGCGTATGTTTATATATGTGCGTGTTCACACATATGTGTATGTATACGTGTATGTGTATGCATGTGTATGCATATGTGTTTGTGCATATATGTGTATGTATGCCTTCCCCTCACCCCAATCTCCCTCACATTGATCCTGGTTGCAGAAGGTCATGGCAAGAACTGTTGGGGTCCTGCGGGAGTTCTGAACCCCAGAAGGTCACGGCCAGGGCACTGTTTGTGAAGAATGCATTGTACTCTGGCTCAGCACCCCTCAGGAACAATGCTGGGCCCGGCACCTGGTCCAAGCCTTAACGTTCCTGATGAGTTGCTCCTTCTGAGACCCCCTGCTCACCCGGAACTTGTGGGGGATGATGTAGCTGGAATGGGGACAGACCTTGATGACATCCAGCGGGAAGTCCTGCCGGTTCTTCCGACAGGTGCGCAGGCAGCCCAGGTAGTGAGTGTGGCTACAGTTGGGCAGGATGCCCAAGACCTGCTGGGCCTCTGGCTTGTCCCACACTTTGTCTATGCAGATGCCACATGCCACATTCTGACTGTTCTCAAGGTCCAGGCTCTGAAGTGACGCCATGAGCTCTTGTACAAGGTGGAACTGAGGCAGAGACTCCTGGGAGCGGCTGTGATCCCTGTCAGCAGATGATGAAAGCAGGGACTTCCAGGAGCTGCCACCAACCTCCTCATCCTTGCTGGCCAGCCCCTCCAGGCCAGGCTCTGAGCTCCAGCAGGCCCTGGCCCAGCCCCAGCCCACAGACACAGAGTGCAGGTAGGTGGGCTCGGATCCTCTTAGGGCCAGTCCTGGGTGGGGGTCTGGCAGAGTGACATGTGGCTTCAAATGGTGGCGATCTGATTCCAGAGGGCTGGGGAGCTTTGGGTACTGACAGCTGCATCCATCTCCACGATGTCCATGGAAGCAGAAGCTTTCCTGGTTGCTATCCCGGTTGCTGGGATACAAGCGACCACAGTGTGCCCTGGTGGGTCATACGAATAACGATTTTAATCTCCATCATTGTCAATTTTGTCCTTTTCATCAGTATCATAAGAATTTTGGCCAGGCGCGGTGGCTCAAGGCCGAGGCGGGTGGATCACGAGGTCAAGAGATCGATACCATCCTGGTCAGCACGGTGAAACCCCGTCTCTACTAAAAATGCAAAAAATGAGCTGGGCATGGTGGCGCGTGCCTGTAATCCCAGCTGCTCAGGAGGCTGAGGCAGGAGAATTGCCTGAACCCAGGAGGCGGAGGTTGCGGTGAGCCGAGATCGCGCCATTGCACTCCAGCCTGGGTAACAAGAGCGAAACTCCGTCCCAAAAAAAAAAAAAAAAAAAGAATTTTGCTGCAGAAGTTAATGTCCCCAGATGTCAGCGGCAATGACCAGTCACAGTACAAGAGGCTGTACTGGTCCAAGCTCCTGCTCATCCCACTGTTTGGCGTCCACTACATGGTGTTTGCTGTGTTACCCATCAACATCTCCTCCAAATTCCAGATTCTGTTTGAACTGTTCCTTAGGTCGTTCCGGGGCCTGGTGGTGACTGTCCTCTACTGTTTCCTGAACAAAGAGACGCAGTGCGAGCTGAAGCAAAAATGGCGAAGCCCATGCCCGACTGGAGGCCGGAGTGCAATGGTGCAATCTCAGCTCACGGCAACCTCTGCCTCCAGGTTCAAGCCATTCTTCTGCCTCAGCCTCTTGAGTACCTGGGATTACACGCGTGCACCACCATACCTGGCTAATTTTTGTATTTTTAGTAGAGATGGGGGTTTCACCAGGTTGGCCAAGCTGGTCTTGAACTCCTGACCTCAGGTGATCTGCCTGCCTCAGCCTCCCAAAGTGCTGGGATTACAGGCGCAAACCCGGCCCCGCAGGTGATTCTTATGTGCCAGGGGGAAGTAAGAAGCGCTGGATCTGATGAGGAATGCATTAGCTGTGGATGATTTTCATGCATGCTGGAGGGATTTGCCCCATAGCAACTCTGGAGATTGCGATTTTAGAAAACATCCTTGCCCTGTTAAAAATTAGAAGATGACTTTAAGACATATTTAACTGTTTGGCTAAATTGCAGAAAAAGAAAATGCCTTCTTCAGAGATCTTTTATTTTGAAACAGGGTTTCACTCTGTCACCCAGGCTGTAGTGTAATGGTGTGATCATGGCTCTCTGCAGTCTTGACTTCCCAGGCTCAAGCGATCCTCCCGCCTCAGCCTTCTAAGTAGCAGGGACTACAGGCATGCACCACCAGGCTTGGCTAAATTTTAAATTATTTTTTTTGTAGAGATGGGGTCTTGCTATGTTGCCAGGGCTGGTCTTAAACTCCTGGTCTCAAGTAATTCTCCACCTCAGCCTCCGTAGTAGGTAGAACTACAGGCACAGGCTATCACGCCTGGTTTCTTTTTAAAAATGTGGCTACCAGAAAATTTAAGATTCATATGTGCCTCGCATTTTATTTCTTAGTGACCTGCCTCCCTTGTGACGTCTCAGGCTGCCTGTTCAAAAGACCGGAGGCTAGGAAAATGATGAAATCTGAAATTTTAAAATAATTGTCGTATTGTTTCCATTCGTGAATACCATTTGTATATCCACACATAAAGATAACCTTATATACAAAGTTAAATGCAAATGTTCCCCAGGCAAGGCCAGTTTCCAATGTAGGGAGGAAGCGCGCCAGAAAAAAGAGTTCAGGAAAAACCTGTAATTCTTGGCCTTATTCAACCCAGTGTCAGATCACGTCTCCTGTCACTCATGACCGAAGGGGGCGGGGCATAGAACTGTATCCAATCATGGGCTCTAGAGTGGGAACTGTCCAATCAGGTGCGCATCCAGCGAGGAGGGGGCGGTATCCTGGAGCTGGCGGGGCCTTTGTCTCGCTCCAGCCGGAGCTCAGGGTCCATCTTCGTTGCTTAGTACCCTCTGCTCTAGGAGGTTCCGGTGACTCTGTCGCAGCCTCTGTCGCCCTGTGACCTGCAGATGCTGTGAGATGCAGAGCTAAGACTCCAGGACATCCCGGAAGCCGAAGAATGGTGAGTGTGCCAGGCTGTGTCCCGAGGTGGGGGCAGGGCTGGTTGAAACCGGCCTGAACCGGCTGTGCCGGGACCCGGGCCTCCCCGCTGTCAGCTCCGGTGTCTGCGGACTTGAGTCCCCGTAGGCGCAGCTCGGCCCTCGGTCCCCTCCGGTCACGCGGTGCAAGGTGGGCCAGCAGCCGGCACCCTGGGCTGGCATCCCGTTCGGTTCTCCCGCATCCCGCCTGCAGCCCACCCTGGGAAGCGCCTCTCGCGTTCTGCGTCTGTCCCGATTGCGGGAACAATGGCAGGGTCCTCGGGGCAGAGTCCAGACTCCGTGTGTGGTTTGTGCGTGGGAGGAGCTGTGATCCCGGGGGTCCTCAGTCTAAAACAAATGGATTCACTTTAAAATGTTAAAAACTTTATTAAAGTTAACAGTGATTCGTGATCGGAGAGCACCCAGCCACGGTTTGTGGTTTGGGGGTCCAGTCGAAGGGCTTGAAAGAAAGATTTTATAAGGTGCATGAGGAAGCAAACTGAACTCAGTAACTGACTCATTCCAGTTATGTAGTCATCTTATTTAGACTATTCAGGTTGTCATTGCCTGGTTATGTAATCAGAAGTTAACTGAAGGTTTGTGGTTGCTTAAATCTGAATTTTGTTTCCCCCTAAGATGGCAATTTACAAGAAATGTATTTGCCTTTATTTATTTAATATAGGAACTCAGGACACTAGACCCGCCTCAATCTAATTGCCTGCTATTTAATTAACAGTCCACAGGAGAAATAGTTTTCTCCTGCATTTTCCAAATGTGTGACAGAGTCTCAGATCTACCACTGTTGCCCCGGCCTAACTCTGGCTTGCAGTCAATTTTTAAATTTTCAGTTCTTTCCATGACATTCTTCAATACCAGCTTCTAATTCACAACATTGTCAACTATTAGTCCTTTTTTGTACATTTCAGACACAGTATTTTGATTAATAATTATTTCAAAGAGCATTGGATAGCATTTCTTTAAAAAGAATTATTTTTCATTTGCAAATATTTTATAGGAGGTGAAAGGGGAGAGTAATCCCAACACTCCACTGGAAAAAAAAAAAAAAAAAAGACCAGGTGCAGTGGCTCATGCCTGTAATCCCAGCACTTTGGAAGGCCAAGGTGGGTGGATCACCTTAAGTCAGGAGTTTGAGACCAGCTTGACCAATATGGTGAAACCCCATCTCTACTAAAAATACAAAAATCAGTAGGGCATGGTAGCGTGCACCTATAATCCCAGCTACTTGGGAGGCTGAGGCAGGAGAATTGATTGAACCGGGGAGACGAGTGAGCCGAGATCACGCCACTGCACTCCAGCCTGGATAACAGAGTGAGATTTCGTCTCAAAAAAAAAAACCAAAAACCAAAACCTTTGTGCTGATCTCCCTTTAATCTTTCCTAGGTGCAGATACCTCATCAGAATATTTTTGGGTTGAGGTTCCACTTTGGAAACTTCACAGGGCAATGATGCATCCTCAGCCACCCTTGTTATTTTCCTGGTTTTGAGTTTCAGAACTGTCTGGGGATGACCCAAGATGCGCACAGTGGCTCTGTCTCCTGAAGTGTCCGGTGAATATCAGCGCCTGGGTCATCCCCTCTCAGGGGCATCCTGAGGTGTGAGAATGTAGCCTGTCTGGAGTAGTTGGTACACTGTGCCTGGGAGAAATCAGACATACCTTTCCTCCAAAAGCAAATCCCTTAGGACATAAAGATTTTCTTCCCCAATCCCAATTTCCATTCCTTAAAGATACAGTGCTGGCCAGGCAATTGGATGCTGGCGTGGAGGAAAAAATTTTCGCAGACTGATGAAGAGAGAAAAAATATCCCCAAGGACAAGGAACGCCCAACCCAGTAAGGATTTGCAAAAACCTGCAAAGCAAAATGCGTCTAAGGGACACAGTGGGGCACAGCACAGTGGCTCTTGGTAGAATGGTTATTGTCCACTTCAGTGAGCAGGATGTGGGTGGGAAAATGTCCTAAGTGATAGAATGGCTAGACTTGACATTTAAGTCAGATATGTCTGTTCCAGTCAGCATTGCCGTTTCCTGAGTTTGTCACCTTGGAAGGATTTCTGTACTTATTTAACTTCGGTTTTTAATTAAGTGTAAATTGTGTCTTATCAGTAGATCTTGAAAGGTAAGAAAATATAAAGGGCATTCCGGTGGTGAATTTCAGGAAAGAAATTAAGTAGTCATATATTCCATTTGTTAAAAATTGTTATTTACTTATTTCTTCACTAGAGTGAGGATAGTTAAGTTTCTCAGGCCTATATTTTGTTTGTTTGGTGGGTGATTGCAAACAGAATCTCAGGGCTTTGGGAATGTTATCAGTAAAATGATAGGGATAATCTTTTTTTTCCATTATGGCAGTAGGAAATGAGTACATTTCCATAACAAAGGGTGTTATATTAATTGTCAAATTACACAGATTCATCACAACATCAGTTGTTCTTTTTTTGCAGAGTAGAGAATTTATGACAGTGAATATCTCTATTCTCTATGCCCTTATCTGGATGTTTGAGATTAAGGCTACATTTTAGGAGGTGAGACTTGGCACCTCCTTGAAGTATTCACATAGGGTTAATTGTTTACTAAATGATTTGTTATCATGGAAATAAATTACATGGTCATTTTCTGAAAGGGATAGATACTTTGGCTTTTCTTCTTGGAGTATAAAATGTAAGTGCCCTACAGTTTTCCTTTCTTTTTTATAACCCTAGGTTTGAGTGATTCTTGCTAGATTTTTCAAACACTTAAGTATTTTTTAAATTTAAAACTAAGTGAATGAGCCTGGCTGGAAAGTAGAAGTCTTAGCCCAGTGACTCCAAGCTAAGCCCAGTCTTAAGCCTGCAAAAGGAGGTCATTGAAGGTCCATTTGGTTCCTCCTTGGCTCTCAATATTGGACCCGCGGGACGTTTGCCCTGCAGGTCCCAGCCTGCTCACACCAACCATGGAAGGAGCCTTTTGTGCTGACACAAGATATATAAACCTGGTAAGCTGGAAGTCCACAGGCAGATGCAGTCAGGGCTGAGATAGAAGGATAGTTGAGAGGCCCTTACTAGGATGGAATTATTGTTCTGGGACTGTTTCTAGGCTTTGTCAAATAAAACTAATTTGGATTTACATAGGAAGTTACTTAAGGAGTATCGCAGCAGAGAAAAAGTACCAACTATGAGATCTTTGAGGATCTCAAAGTTTAGGCGAAAGGGGATTATTTCATAGGGAGGAGCAAACAAGATTCCAAAGAAGGTGGCAAGGGAGGTACAGGATGGAGAGTAGCAAAATCAGATCACAAATCAGAGAACGTTTCACCCTGAAGTCATTCTGTTTTTAGGAGGGCCATAAATAGGGGTCCTATGTTGACTTAGGCTTTGAGTGGGTCAAAGTTCAGGGGCCTGTGGGAAAGAAACGTAAGCGAAGTTTGGTTAACATGTATTTTGCTTTGACCACTGAAGGCTAAGTTACCGAGGTGATTGTTTATATAAACAATGGGAATTTGCAATCTGTGTCCATCTTTGTGGTAGGTACAAAAGGGAGCATCCTCTAAGTCATAATGGGAAGGATATTTCCCTTCATTAAGCTGTTCCTGGAGAACACACAAAAAATGGGGAATTTCTTTAATCACAGTTATTTCCAGAATTACCTGCCCACCTCATCTTACCCTACCACTGTTTCTGGCTCTGTACATCTCTTCCATTTGGCTGTTCTTGAGTTGTGTTTTTAAATAATAAACTGGTAAAAGTAAGTATAGTGCCTTGCCTAGTTTTGTGATTAGTTCTATAAAATTATTTAATCTGAAGAGAGGTCATGGGGGCCTCAGATTTATAGGCAGTAGCTCAGAAATATAGATGGGCTTCTGGGACATGTGACTGTCCTTTACAGTGACAACGGTGATGTACGACTGAGCCCTGCATCTGTGGGGTGTGTGCAAACTCTGAGTGGTGTCAGAATTGAATTTTTTGGGCAGCCAGTTAGTATTGGAGAATTAGGTGGTTTTCAGGAAACTCCACACATTTGGTGTCAAACGTGTCGGCAGAAGAAAGATTGCAGGGGCCTGGGGTGGAGAGAGACTCGAGGTGCTGCAGGGAAGGTGGCCTCTGTTCTGGACAGAGGCTGTTACACCATGCATTTCTCTTGGTTCCAGGTGTCCTCCCAGGGTGAGAGGGATGGAGGACTTTGAGGGAAGAAGTTCTGAGAACAGATGCCCTCCCCCCAACTGCTGCCACCCCATGATTTTCACCTTCTCTGAACATACCCACTAAATATTTACAGTATGGGATCATGCCCCTTCCACCACAGGCTTCACCTTCAGGATTTTCGCCCACAGTACTTTTGCTCCTAGACTTTCTTTTTTTTTTTTTTTTTTTCACTCATGTTACCCGGCTGGAGTGCAATGGCACAATCTCGGCTCACCGCAACCTCCGCCTCCTGGGTTCAGGCAATTCTCCTGCCTCAGCCTCCTGAGTAGCTGGGATTACAGGCACGCACCACCATGCCCAGCTAATTTTTTGTATTTTTAGTAGAGACGGGGTTTCACCATCTTGACCAGGATGGTCTCGATGGCTTGACCTCGTGATCCACCCGCCTCGGCCTCCCAAAGTGCTGGGATTACAGGCTTGAGCCACCGCGCCCAGCCTGCTCCTAGACTTTCACACGAAAACCCACGCAAAGGCCTGCAAGACTCCTGGTGTATGCTCTCCCTCAGACTCCGAATCTGTACTAGCAACCTGGTTTCTTCACCAACCAGGCTCCTGTGCCACCTGATCATAGTCTCATCTGCCTGCATGGACACAGGTCTAAGTCAGAGCACAGCCTCACCTGGGACAGTATCTGTAGCATGAACCAGTCCTTCCACCAAACCTGCACTGTCTCCCACCCATGGGTTCTTTTTTCCTTTTTCTTTTTTTTATTTGAGACAGAGTTTCACTCTTGTTGCCCAGGCTGGAGTGCGATAGCGGGATCTCTGCCCATTGTAACCTCGGTCTCAAACGTGTAACACGTTTGACACCAAATGTGTGGAGTTTCCTGAAAACCACCTAATTCTCCAATACTAACTCGTTGCCCAAAAATTCAAGTGATTCTCGTGCCTCAGCCTCCGGAGTAGCTGGGATTACAAGCATGCGCCACCATGTCCCTGCTAATTTTTTGTATTTTTAGCAGAGATGGGGTTTCACCATGTTGGCTAGGCTAGTTTCAAACTCCTGACCTCAGGTGATCCACCCGCCTTGGCCTCCCAAAGTGCTGGAATTAACAGACGCGAGCCCAGGCGTCCGGCCTCTTTTTTATTTTGCGACGGAGTCTCGCGCTTGTTGCCCAGGCTGGAGTGCAATGGCACAATCTCGGCTCACCGCAACTTCTGCTTCCTGAGTTCAAGCGATTTTCCTGCCTCAGCCTCCCGAGTAGCTGGGACTACAGGCGCCCGCCACCAGGCCCAGCTAATTTTTTGTATTTGTAATAGAGATGGGGTTTCACTGTGTTAGGATGGTCTAGATCTCCTGACCTCGTGATCCGCCCGCCTCGACCTCCCAAAGTGCTAGGATTACAGGCGTGAGCCACCGCGCCCAGCCCTATAGTTATTTCTTTTTTTTTTTTTTTTTTTTTGAGACGGAGTTTCGCTCTTGTTACCCAGGCTGGAGTGCAATGGCGCGATCTCGGCTCACCGCAACCTCCGCCTCCTGGGTTCAGGCAATTCTCCTGCCTCAGCCTCCTGAGTAGCTGGGACTACAGGCACGCGCCACCATGCCCAGCTAGTTTTTTGTAGCTTTAGTAGAGACGGGGTTTCACCATGTTGACCAGGATGGTCTCGATCTCTTGACCTTTTGATCCGCCCGCCTCAGCCTCCCAAAGTGCTGGGATTACAGGCTTGAGCCACCGCGCCCGGCCCCCTATAGTTATTTCTATTGCTTTAACCTTACTAAGACTAAATATTTAGCTTCTAATATACATGTGCTAGAAAACCCTATGGGTTTTGGTTAGATTCATTGTTATTGTATATTATAAAATAGACAGGGAATTGGGTGAAATAGATGAAAATCATACAAACTTGGGGAGTCAGGTTTCTCTGGGCAGGCTTAGAAAACACAGAATTGGAAATACTCCAGTGACATGGAGATCAGAACTCTACCTAGGGCCCTTTCCCTGCCCCAGCCTTACCCACGTTTAGCCTCTTCTGAGGCCTCATCCAGGTCTGGCTCCACCCTGGAATCTCCACACAGAATTGATTAAAGGAGATCAGAGTTTGGCACCTGCCGCCTCTCCAGAGAGGCTGCTCACAATTTTCCCAAACCCCAAAGCAGATAAATGGAAGCAAGGAACTAAATATTTTTGGGCCTTAATTTTTTTTTTTTTTTTTTAAATTAAAACCAGTGCTTCTAGAGGCATACCCCCTAGCAACCCATTTTATCCTGAGAGGCTTGGGATTACAGGTGCATGCCACCATGCCTGGCTAATTTTTTTGTATTTTTAGTGGAGATGGGGTTTCACCATGTTGGTCAGGCTGGTCTTGAACTCCTGACCTCATCATCCGCCTGCCTCAGCCTCCCAAAGTCCTGGGATTACAGGTGTGTGAGCCACCGTGCCTGGTCTTTTTTTTTTTTTTTTTTTGAGATAGGGTCTCACTGTATTGCCCAGGCTGGAGTATAGTAGTGTGATCTCTGCTCACTGCAATCTTCACCTCTTGGGTTCAAGCAATTCTCCCACCTCAGCCTCCCAAGTAGCTGGGATTACAGGTGTGTGCCACCACACCCGGCTAATTTTTGAATTTTTATTAGAGATGGGGTTTCATGATGTTGGCCAGGCTGGTCTCAAACTCCTGACCTCAAGTGATCCACCTGAGGTCAGGAGTTCGAGACCAGCCTTACCAACATGGTGAAACCTGTCTCTACTAAAAATACGAGAAATTAGCCAGACATGGTGGCATGCGCCTGTAGTCCTAGCTACTTGGAAGCTGAGGCAGGGCAATCGTTTGAACCTGGGAGATAGAGGTTGCAGTCAGTGGAGATCGCACCACTGCGCTTCAGCCTGGGTGACAGAGTGAGACTCTGTCTCAAAAAAAAAAAAAAAAAAAAGAGTTCTTTTTGTGACTGGGTACAGTGGCTCATGCCTGTAATCCCAGCACTTTGGGAGGCTGAAGTGGGAGAATCACTTGAGGCCAGGAGTTGAGACCAGCCTGGGCAACATGTTGAAACACTGTATCTACTATAAATCCAGAAAATTAGCCAGGCGTGGTGGCACGTGCTTGTGGTCTCAGCTACTTGGAAAGCTGAGGCAGAATTGCTTGAACCCAAGAGGTGAGGTCGCAGTGAGCCAGGATCACACTGCATTCCAGCCTGGGGGATAGAGCAAGGCTGTCTCAGAATAATAATAATAAAGTTCTTGCCGGGCGCGGTGGCTCAAGCCTGTAATCCCAGCTACTCAGGAGGCTGAGGCAGGAGAATTGCTTGAACCCAGGAGACGGAGGTTGCGGTGAGCTGAGATCACGCCATTGCACTCCAGCCTGGGTAACAAGAGCGAAACTCCGTCTCAAAAAAAATAAATAAATAAAAAATAAAAAAAAGTAAAGTTCTTTTGTGTCAGATCAATGTGGAAAGGTGTAGATACCTAAGATCTCTATTAGGGATGGTCTAGGATCCTCAGATATTAGTGAAGAAGGGGAATGTGTACTGTGTAGGTTCCATCTGGATGTTCCAACAGCTCTATGCAGAAACAGGATTTTTTAAATTGACATTTAAAGAGGATGGCACTAATTGTCCAGAATAACTCAAAAGGTTCTGGGAAAGAGAATAGTTAGACAAGACTTGCTCTCTAAAATGCTGAGGAAAGACTATTTATTTATTTAACAACTGATAATCAATTTATTAAAATAACTGATTTAAGCATCTGCAGTGGTGACTTCCACCTCAACTCCTGGCTCAATACTGATGGAAGTAATCTGCTTAACAATCTCTGAAGGACTGTGCAAGTCTGAGTCGCTTGTGGATTCTCATCTGGAAACGATCCCATGTTTTAGAACCTTCACCACAAGGTGTTTTTCTTGTAGTGATTCTCAAAGTCTTCGTAGGCATTCAAACTGGTCCTTTCACTTTCAGATTCTTTTCCCTTGCTCCTCTGATCAAGTCAGCACACACCTTCTCCAGCGATTTTACGTTCCGGCTTGTTAGAGTGATTGGAATTCGGTGAATTGCCACCTCCGGCTCCACGGGTGTTTTTCCAGTATCCTTAAAAGCCATGGCTGCTGCGCGGCTTCCTGACCGACTTGTTCCTTGGCAAGAGCGAACAGCGGTGAGTCAGGAGCAGGAGCTTCCGGACTAACGATCCACAACAGCTACCACCTCATCTTCCTCAAAGAGCGGAAAGACTATTTAAATACATTGTTGCCGGGCGCGGTGGCTCAAGCCTGTAATCCCAGCACTTTGGGAGGCTGAGGCGGGTGGATCACGAGGTCAAGAGATCGAGACCACCCTGGTCAACATGGTGAAACCCCGTCTCTACTAAAACTACAAAAAATTAGCTGGGCATGGTGGCGCGTGCCTGTAGTCCCAGCTACTCAGGAGGCTGAGGCAGGAGAATTGCCTGAACCCAGGAGGCGAAGGTTGCGGTGAGCCGAGATCGCGCCATTGCACTCCAGCCTGGGTAACAAGAGCGAAACTCCGTCTCAAAAAAATAAATAAATAAATAAATAAATACATTGTTAGAGATTATCAAACCTGGGAGATATCTGTAGCTTGAACTTTGCATAAAGTGTTTCTTTATGCTTAGATTCAGGTTATAAGTTACTTTTCGTTGCCAGTAATATTATAGTTCTGATGATGTGTCCGCCCATGTGTGTTGACACCTGACATCAATTTGTTCTAGGGTAGTTTATGTTAATTTCAATCACTTGGTTAAAGTTCTCTGTGCCAGATTTTTTTTTTTAATTATAAAGTTAATTATTTTTATCTTTATTATTCATAAGTACCTTGGGAGATTTACCGACTGATGTACATAAAGCATCACATTTAATCTACAAGCTCCCCTTTCTTTTTAGATGCTCTTTGCTTGAAGCTTGCTTTGGAAAATGAAGGCTCATCTTTGTTTATTAGTCAGATAAACTGGGGTAAACACAGGCTCACCCACTTATTCTATATTTGATAAAATATTCTTGATTTGGATGCATTGGTATCACTGGCTAGCTTTTTAGAAATTCAGAAACTCAGGCTTCACCTGAGATCACCTGAATCAGACTGCATTTTTTTTTTTTTTTTTTTTTTTTTTTTTGTTTGAGACGGAGTTTCACTCATGTTACCCAGGCTGGAGTGCAATGGCGCGATCTCGGCTCACCGCAACCTCCGCCTCCTGGGTTCAAGCAATTCTTCTGCCTCAACCTCCTGAGTAGCTGGGATTACAGGCACGCACCACCATGCCCAGCTAATTTTTTGTATTTTTAGTAGAGACGGGGTTTCACCACGTTGACCAGGATGGTCTCAATCTCTTGCCCTTGTGATCCACCCGCCTCGGCCTCCCAAAGTGCTGGGATTACAGGCTTGAGCCACCGCGCCCGGCCAGACTGCATTTTAACAAGATCTGTAGTTCATTGTTATATACATTAAAATTTGTGAGGTACTTTCTGACTCATCATGACTTTTCTGTATGAGTAATATTTACACCTTATTCTGTAGACATAAAACTCAAACTGTATATGCCTGTGCTGATGCCCTTAATATTTTTTGTTTGTTTGGTTGGCTGGCTGTATTTTTCTGATACTTCACAATAAATGGTTGTAGATTAATGTCCACAGGTCTCATCCTCTCGTCTCTCTTCCATAGAGTGCCACAGGGATCCAGGCATCTCCATCTGTGAGCCTCCAGGGTCTCTGCAGAAGAGGAAGGCTCCATCCACATTCCCTTAACTTTAGTCAGTCATGTGGCCACAGCCTAGTGCAAGGGAGGCTGGGAGGTGTGGTTTCACGATACTAGGAAAGCAGGAAATGAGAAGTGAAGGGGACCCATTTCTAACATTTTTAAAATAAAAAAATGCATCTCTGCATACCTCTTGGGCCACAGGTGGGAAAGGCTGGCTTTGCAGAGAGGCCAGTATGCAGTGCTGGGTGACCTTGGGCACTGCACGCTGGGCACAGACTTACCCACTCTGAGCTCGGGTCTTTGCTACCCATGTGGGGAGGCTCACTGGAGTTCGAGCTGTGAAGATTCAGTGCACAGCCCACCCAGCACCTGGCCCAGGGCAGAGCCCACTCTGAGCTCGTTCCACCCCTACCCCTGCATACCATGTTGTAGATACCAAGGGCATGGCCTTGCCAGGTACCCACTCTCAATTCCTTTATAAAAGGTGAGGGCTGGCTGAGTGACTGTTTCCAACCCGACACCCATAAAGGGAATAGACAGGCAGACACTAGTAAGTGACTTTCTGAAGGACACAGCCAGCTTGTTGTGGGTCCTGTCTGGGGCAGTGGCATCCCTGGGGGCCACAGGCCATGGGCCTCAGCGCCTTCCAACCTTTGAGCTGGCTGCCACAGCTCACCCACTGTGGGGCACATCGAGGTGCTTCAGGGAGGACAGGGACAGCCAGGGGCAGCTCCAGGTGGGGAGAGGCCACACGAGTGTTCTTCAGAAGACAGGTCCGGGCTAATGGGGAGCAACCAGGAAGCAGGCTGTCTGTCATCACTGTAGTCTTCACCCTGGTCTCATGCCTGGGCTTCTCCAGTCCTGGCCAGTGATGGGGATCAGGCAGGAAGACATGCACACCTCAAATTCTTCTCAAACTGTCTTTTAGGGATGATATCTAGAGTGATACCCTTAATTTTATACTGCATTATTTAGACAAGTATCTATACTGGTTTTGTGGATTCTGTTTTCTTTTCTTTCTTTTTTTTTTTCCTTTGGAGAGAGGGTTTTACTCTTGTCACCCAGGCAGGAGTGCAGTGACGTGATGTCAGCTCACTGCAACCTTTGCTTCTGGAGTTCAAGCAGTTCTCCTGCCTCAGCCTCCTAAGTAAGTGGGATTGCAGGCGTGTACCACCACGCCCGGCTAATTTTTGTATTTTCAGTAGAGACAGGGTTTCACCATGTTGGCCAGGCTGGTCTGGAATTCCTAAACTCTGCCTGCCTTGGCCTCCCAAAGTGTTGGGATTACAGGCGTTAGCCACCACTCTCAGCCACGTAGATTCTATTTTCTTTCCTCAGTGTTGGAGAATACATCAGAGAATATTTCTGTTAAAAATATCTTATTGGATAATTCTAGCAACTCATATAAGTCACAGCAATTCTCTCTTTTCACATGGAGTCAAGTTAAGAGCTCTCCTGGCCATTGACAGTTGGTCAATATGTTTTGTTTTATTTTTCAGGAACTGTTGACATTCAGGGATGTGACCATAGAATTCTCTCTGGAGGAGTGGGAGTTTCTGAAACCTGCTCAGCAGAATTTGTATAGGAATGTGATGCTAGAGAACTACAGGAACCTGGTCTCTCTGGGTGAGAATAACTTCAATACAGAATTCCTATTTCTTTTTTTTTTTTTTTTTTTGAGACGGAGTTTTGCTCTTGTTACCCAGGCTGGAGTGCAATGGCGCGATCTCGGCTCACCGCAACCTCCGCCTCCTGGGTTCAGGCAATTCTCCTGCCTCAGCCTCCTGAGTAGCTGGGATTACAGGCACGCGCCACCATGCCCAGCTGATTTTTTGTATTTTTAGTAGAGACGGGGTTTCACCATGTTGACCAGGATGGTCTCGATCTCTTGACCTCGTGATCCACCCACCTCGGCCTCCCAAAGTGCTGGGATTATAGGCTTGAGCCACTGCGCCCGGCCCAGAATTCCTATTTCACACTAAACCTTTTATTTTCTTCCTCTGTAGAATGTTTGGTGGGGGTTTCTGCTTTGTATAAATGAGTTTTAGATCCTTGCTTTCAAGGAAAACTTAGGGATTTGTTGGGATGGAGAAGAAAATCTTCAAGATGCTTTATGTTTACACTGACTTTCTTCTGCCTTGAAGTGATGGGCATTTTTCACTCTAGTGGTAGTTCTATTTTTTAATTTTTTTAATTTTTAGTTTTGTTCATCCAAACAGACCACAATTTTTTATTTTTATTTGTGAGACAGACTCTAGCTCTGTCGCCCAGGCTGGAGTGCAGTGGTGCAATCTGGCTCACTGCAACCTCCGCCTTCTGGGTTCAAGCAGTTCTCTGTCTCAGCCACCTGAGTAGCTGAGACTACAAGTGCCCAGCACCACGCCTGGCTAATTTATGTAATTTTAGTAATGATGAGGTTTCACCTTGTTGGCCAGGCTGGTCTCAAATTCCTGACCTCAGGTGATCCACCCGCGTTGGCCTCCTAAAGTGCTGGGATTACAGGTGTGAACTGCTGTGCTCAGCCTTTAATGGTAATTTTTGGAATTTCATGGTATAAAATATTATTGACTAGACCTTAAAGTCCACTTCTACCACCAATTTTTGATTAGTATTGGGCAGGGAAGCTAAATACTCCAAAACATAAGATAATCTGAACTTTCTGTTTAGAAATATTATTTTATTATTGGTTTTCTTTTTTTTTGTTTTTTTTGAGACGGAGTTTCACTCTTGCTACCCAGGCTGGAGTGCAATGGTGCGATCTCGGCTCACCGCACCCTCCGCCTCCTGGGTTCAGGCAATTCTCCTGCCTCAACCTCCTGAGGAGCTGGGATTACAGGCACGCGCCACCAGGCCCAGCTAATGTTTTTTGTATTTTTAGTAGAGACGGGGTTTCACCATGTTGACCAGGATGGTCTCGATCTCTTGACCTTGTGATCCACCTGCCTCGGCCTACCAAAGTGCTGGGATTACAGGCTTGAGCCACCGCACCCGGCCACCGTTTTCTTTTTTCTTTTCTTTTTTTTTTTTTTTTGAGATGGAGTCTCACTTTGTTGCCAGGCTGTAGTACAGTGGCACGATCTTGGCTTACTGCAATCTCCGCCTCCTGGGTTCAAGCTATTCTCCTGCCTCAGCCTCTCAAGTAGCTGGGATTATAGACCCATGCCACCATACCCAGCTAATTTTTGTATTTTTAGTAGAGACGGAGTTTCACCATGTTGGCCAGGATGGTCTCGATCTCCTGACCTCATGATCCGCCTGCCTCAGCCTCCCAAAGCGCTGGGATTACAGGCATAAGCCCCTGCACCTGGCCTTGTTATTAATGTTGTAGAATCAGCTATAATGTTCTCTCTTCTCTACAAAGCACAGTACCTGGTTGGTAATTGGAGCATCCCAGCGAGAATCACGTTACTTTTTTCTAATAAAACAGGTCTTACTGTTTCTAAGCCAGAACTGATTAGCTGTCTGGAGCAAAGACAAGAGCCCTGGAGTGTGAAGAGACCCGAGACTGTAGCCAAACCCCCAGGTATGTTGGTTGAATGAAACACAAGCCACAGGTGAAAGCTCCAAAGGTCAAGGAGGAGGCCAGACCTTAAAAGGTTATTTGAGAAGCTCTGCTCCAATGAAGATGTCTTTTGAGGAGCCTGGGTGTTTATTCCTCTCACATAGAGGCATCTTTTGTCTCATGCTCTTAAATTCTCTAAAACATTATCTTCCTTTGAGATTACAGTGAGAGCCAAAGTCTTTTTCATGGCTTATGAAAGACTTTATTATCTGACTGCCTTTTGTCTTAGGGGGGACACAGGAATATATGTGTACTTTTTAGGAAGTCTATGTTAAACTATTTTTTTTCTTTTTTTTTTGAGACAGACTCTTGCTCAGGCGCCAGGCTGGAGTGCAATGGCGCAGTCTCGGCTCACTGCAATCTCCGCCTCCTGGGTTCAAGCAATTCTCCTGCCTCAGCCTCCTGAATAGCTGGGACTACAGGTGCGTGCCACCATGCCCAGCTAATTTTTGTGTTTTTTAGTAGAGATGGGGTTTTCGTCATGTTGGCCAGGATGGTCTTGATCTCTTGACGTCGTGATCCACCCGCCTTGGCCTCCCAAAGTGCTGGGATTACAGGCGTGAGCCGCTGTGCCCAGCCTAAACAATTTTTTAAGGTTTTTGTTTTGTTTGGTTTTGGTCTTGGTTCTTGTTTGGATTATATCTGAAATGTGTGGGAGTATTGGTGACAAAGGGATTTAGTTCCAAAATCCCAGGAATACTACAGACAGATGTGATATGTTTTCTGCTTTATGATTTCTTATGGAAGTTTCTTTCTTTTCATAATTTTTTTTTTTTTTTGAGACGGAGTTTCGCTCTTGTTACCCAGGCTGGAGTGCAATGGCGTGATCTCGGCTCACCGCAACCTCCGCCTCCTGGGTTCAGGCAATTCTCCTGCCTCAGCCGCCCAAGTAGTTGGGATTACAAGTGTGTGACACTAGGCCCAGCTAATTTTTGTATTTTTAGTAGAGATGGGGTTTCACCTTGTTGGCCAGGTTGGTCTGGAGCTCCTGACCTCAGGTGATCCACCTGCCTCAGTCTCCCAAAGGGCTGGGATTATAGGCATGAACCACTGCACCCAGCCTCTTATGGAAGTTTCAAATGTGATTCTACAAAAATTCCTAATCAGTAATTTTATTATACTGCTAAGCATCTCCCTAAGTACAAGAAAATCTAATGTTGTTTTACATTTTTAGTGTGAACTAAAATTGGTAATTTAAACTTTACTTGCCCAAATTCAACTGTATTTGTTGAGTTTTATACACACACACACACACACACACACACACAAATACCCACACATACATGTGTGTGGACCGTGTGATTACTTTTCTTTTCTTTTTTTTTTTTAATCTTTCAGATTTCTGGAAGGTTTCTGTGGGGAAGTCCACTGTTTGTTGGATAGAAATAATTTTTTAGGTAATAGGGCCCTTTTCTGTAGTTGCCTTTTATTTTTTTATTTCATGTTGACTCTGGAAAGTCTAATTACTATGTGCCTTGGGGATGGTTGTCTTGTGTAGTATCTCACAGGAGTTCCTTGAGTTTCTTGTATCTTTATGTCAACCTCTCTAATAAAATGGGAAACATTTTCATAGATTATATCCTGAAGTATGTTTTCCAAGTTGGTTACTTTTTTTCTTCTGTCTCAGGAATAGTAGTGAGTTATAAGTTTGATCCCGGCCGGGCGCGGTGGCTCACACCTGTAATCCCAGCACTTTGGGAGGCCGAGGCGGGTAGATCACGAGGTCAAGAGATCGAGACCATCCTGGTCAACACGGTGAAACCCCGTCTCTACTAAAAATACAAAAATTCAGCTGGGCATGGTGGCGCGTGCCTGTAATCCCAGCTACTCAGGAGGCTGAGGCAGGAGAATTGCCTGAACCCAGGAGGCGGAGGTTGCGGTGAGCCGAGATCGCGCCATTGCACTCCAGCCTGGGTAACAAGAGCGAAACTCCGTCTCAAAAAAAAAAAAAAAAAAGTTTGATCCCTTCACATAATTCCATATTTATCAGAAGCTTTGTTTGAAGTGAATTCTTTTTTCTTTACCGTCTTCTGACTGGGTTGATATAAAGGAGCAGTCTCTGGGCTGTGAAATACTTTCATCGACTTAGTCTATTCCGTTGATAAGGCTTTCAATTGTATTTTGAATTTTCCATTTTTAAAGTTGCGTTTGGTTCTGTTAAAGGAACTAGTGAGATCCTTTTGAGGTAATGAAACACTCTGGCTTTCTGGATTGCCAGGGTTTTTTTGCTTTCTTATGTGAGGGAGCTGGTGCTTCTTTTCCTTTTGAATTATCTGTCATTTGGATGGGGCTTTAAAATTGTTTTAATTCTTTTTTTCCTTGAAGGTTCGGCTGTGGTGTATGTTGTGTATAATCTGTTGGTTTCATTTCATGGTGTTTTCAGAGGGCAGAGGCTCTGTCTAGGTTCCTTGGCTGTAGACAAGTTCCTGCAGAGATTTCATAGAGTGCTTCCTGTTGAAGCAATGCATTCTTGTCTGCTGGTGTAATTCAGGCTGCAGTCCAAGGAGATAGCACTTAAGAGTGCTCTGGGGAGGGAAGGTAGTGTGTGAGAGTTTATTTTCTCTCCAAAATTATTTTGGGACCTTGGTGATATTCCCTTCAACTGCTGGCACTGCACCCGTTCCTTTGCTCCAAGGAGGGCTTTGGTGGTCTGTGCTTCCCCCCCCCCTTAGGGACAGTTCACACTTTGAGGTCACCAGAAAACCTGTATTTATCAGGGGCCCTGTTCTCCTTTGCTTGAAAAAGTAAGGGTAGGTTATTTGTCTGTGAGTGGTTTGGTGATGCAGTGGCTCAAGGATGGAAAATCCCCAGGCAGGGCAATTGCACCATGGTTTGCAACCAGGATTGCACCTGCAGCCCAGGATTTTTAGTCCAGCAGATGGCACTGGGGCGCGTCCGGCTTGTGGTCCCCCAACTCAGCAGGTCTGTCTCCAGTGTCTTCTCTGGGAGCAGGCCGAATTGGCTAAGCTTGTCCTAAGCCACCTGCATCCAAATTGCTGAGCTCTTCTAGATGTTCTAGGCTGCTAGGCTTCCTGAGATAGAAGCCATGGCTGCTCACCTGGCCTCACCCTTCCCAGTTTATTCATGTGAATGAAGGGGAACTCAGTTCCCGTGCTGGCTTATGATCCCATGCCACGCTGTTCTCTGCGTGCTGACAGTGTGGGCTTCTACCCCACTTAAGCTCAGACCGCGTGTCTCAGCTTGATACTATCTCGGCTTGGTATTGTTAGGCAGTGTACTGAAGACCTGGGCAGTTGGTACTGGGCCCATGAATTTGTCCGCTGGCCCTTTGGGGTCAAGCACCAGCTGCAATGTTAAGTGGATGCTGTGCTGTGGGCACTCTCCTGCAGGACCCGCCAGGTAGGTCATCTTGGAAGGTGCCAGCAGGCAAGGTGGTGCATGGATCAGATTCACCTCAGTCCTCCCCCTCAGCCTAGCAGACAGCAGGAGATGGATCCCCTCAGTGAAAGATGCAGAGCCTTGGAGGATGGGCACCTATGGTCAGCTACAGCTGCATGGCACAGAGAAACCTTGAGATTTCCACATGAGTTTAAGGTGTGCCTCTACCTGTTCTTCAGATGGTTCCCCCCGCCAGTTCACAGATGTATATGAGATCCTGTAATCAGGATCTCAGACTAGATGTAGCTGGGAAATGCCTTTCAAGGAGAAGGAACCACAGTGAGAAGCTCACAGATCCATGGCTAGACGGTGTTGCCGTGGGGTTTCTTCACATAGCCCTTCGTTAAGTCCGGGCCGGACCTTGGAGCCAGTCCTGGTGCCCAGGGACCTTGAGCAAGCTTTCTGTCTTCCTCTTCAACCACAGTGTCTGCATTACCTCTGAATTAATTTTTCTCTCAAAAGATCTGTTTAAAGTGTGATGTTTTACTCAACATTTTCTTTTCTCTCCTTGGAGTGAGTGTTTCCCAGCTGCATCCAGTAAGTCTTCCTGTCCTTTTCTTAATTTTCTATATTAGATTTGTAAAGTACATGTATCTGAGTCTGAAAATAAAAGTGGGATACGTTGTTGATTTTCTTTCTTTCTTTTAAATCGACAGTGTAAAACCGCCATTAACTTTGTTAATGTTCTATTTCAGCTATGTCTTGTCATTACACCGAAGACTTTCTGCCAGAACAGGGCATGAAAGATTCATTCCAAAAAGTGATACTGAGAAGATCTGGAAGCTGTGGCCTTGAGAATTTACACTTAGGGGAAGACTGGGAAAATGCGGGTGAGTGTAAGGATCACAGAGGAATTTACAATGGACTTAACCAGTGTTTGTCAACTCCACATAGCAAAATTTTCCTATATAATAAATGTGTGAAAGGCTTTAGTAAATCATCAACTCGAAATAGACAAAACATAAGACATATTACAGAGAAACTTTTCAAATGTGCCGAATGTGGCAAAGTCTTTAAATCTCACTCAGGCCTTTCTTACCACAAGATAATTCATACTGAAGAGAAACTCTACATATGTGAGGAATGTGGTAAAACCTTTAAGTGGTTTTCATACCTTACTAAACATAAGAGAATTCACACTGGAGAGAAACCCTTCAAATGTGAAGAATGTGGCAAAGCTTTTAACTGGTGCTCAAGCCTTACTGAACATAAGAGAATCCATACTGGCGAGAAACCCTACAAATGTGAAGAATGCGGAAAAGCCTTTCACTGGTGTTCGCCCCTTGTTAGACATAAGAAAATTCATACTGGAGAAAAACCCTATACATGTGAAGAATGCGGCAGAGCTTTCAACCGGCATTCACATCTCACTAAACATAAGACAGTTCACACTGGAAAGAAACCCTACAAATGTAAAGAATGTGGGAAAGCTTTTAACCACTGCTCACTACTTACTATACACAACAGAACTCATACTGGAGAGAAACCCTACAAATGTGAAGAATGTGGCAAAGCTTTTAACTCATCATCAATTCTTACTGAACATAAGGTAATTCATAGTGGAGAAAAACCTTACAAGTGTGAAAAATGTGACAAAGTCTTTAAGAGGTTCTCATACCTTACTAAACACAAGAGAATTCACACTGGAGAGAAACCCTTCAAATGTGAAGAATGTGGCAAAGCTTTTAACTGGTCCTCAATCCTTACTGAACATAAGAGAATTCATACTGGTGAGAAACCCTACAACTGCAAAGAATGTGGGAAGGCCTTTAACCGGTGCTCACACCTTACTAGACATAAGAAAATTCATACTGCAGTCAAACGCTATAAATGTGAAGAATGTGGCAAAACTTTCAAACGATGCTCACATCTTAATGAACATAAGAGAATTCAAAAAGGAGAGAAATCCTGCAAGCATAAAAAATGTGGGGAAGCATTTAATCACTGCTCAAACCTTACTACATAAGAATTGTTACTGGCTGGGCGCGGTGGCTCACGCCTGTAATCCCAGCACTTTGGGAGGCCAAGGCGGGTGGATCACGAGGTCAAGAGATCGAGACCATCCTGGTCAACATGGTGAAACCCCGTCTCTACTAAAAATACAAAACATTAGCTGGGCATGGTGGCGCGCACCTGTAGTCCCAGCTACTCGGGAGGCTGAGGCAGGAGAATTGCCTGAACCCAGGAGGCGGAGGTTGCGGTCAGCCGAGATCGAGCCATTGCACTCCAGCCTGGGTAACAAGAGCGAAACTCCAACTCAAAAAAAAAAAAAAAAAAAAGAATTGTTACTAATGAGAAATCCTACAAGTATACAAAATGTGGCAAAGTCCTTAAATCTTGCTCAGGCCATTCAGATCAGAAGGTAATTTATACTGGAGAGAAACACTACAAATGTGAAGAATGTGGGAAAGTCTTTGACCATTGCTCACACCTTATTGCACATGAGAAAATTCACGCTGAGAATAGTTCTGATTCTAAAGAATGTGGCAAAGCATTTAATAACTGCTATGAGCTTAGTCATAGAGGTTTTGTGCTAGATAAGAGCAATATAAGTGTAGTGATACACATTACATTTGTCTGCGGAAAGATATCACCAAATACCAGGCTTAGAGTGCACAAGGTGTAGTGATAGTGATATATTACATTTGTATGTGGAAGACTTCAAACATATAAGCCTTAGAGTACACAAGCGTTTGTATACTGAAGAAAAACATTACAAATATAAAGGGTGGTGCAATATGTTTACTTATGTTACAGATTTTATTGTACATAGAATTTATGCTGAAGGGGAACCCTCTGACAGTTGCTCAAATCTTATTCAATTTTAGACAATTTATATTGGAAAGAAACCCTACAACTGTAATGAATATGTTGTTGAAAAAATACACCTTAGAAAATAGTGGTTTATATGAAAATGTTAAACAGATGCAGCAAATATAAAAAATTAGTCAAAAATCAAGTCTGACTGAACATCAGAAGATTCATAGTAGAAACCACTGAAACACTAACACTCAATGTTATTTTATTTTATTTTATTTTTTTGAGACGGAGTTTCGCTCTTGTTACCCAGGCTGGAGTGCAATGGCGCGATCTCGGCTCACCGCAACCTCCGCCTCCTGGGTTCAGGCAATTCTCCTGCCTCAGCCTCCTGAGTAGCTGGGATTACAGGCACACGCCACCAGGCCCAGCTGATTTTTTGTATTTTTAGTAGAGACGGGGTTTCACCATGTTGACCAGGATGGTCTCGATCTCTTGACTTCGTGAGCCACTGCACCCGGCCTCAATGTTATTTTAAATCAGGGTATTGATTATAAAGAATAATTCAAAGTTAACATAATTTAGGCTAAAAAGAAACAGGAGATTAATATTTTGAGACTTGCAATTATATTCAAAGTGTACCGTTTTTGCATTGAAAGAATTTTAGATTTTTACAAAAGCAAATTTTGATGTAATTCAACTCTCAAGTTACTCATTGCTGTGTCTTTATTCCTTGTGTCTATGTGAAAGCATGTGGTCAATTTCTGCTGAGAGCTTTGAGAGGTTCTATATTAGGAGAACATCATTTATATGCTTTTCAATAGAAGATTGAGGACACTGAAATGTAAGGTGTGTGAAGAAAATCCACACAGAGAGGCTTTTGTGGTTGACTTATAAAACTGTTGTAAGTGATGCATGAGATAGATGGTTCAGAGTAATATTCTTGTGCATTATTCAAATTTTAATAAATTGTTTTACCGATTGCACATTAAGATAATCAAATATAGTGGATTTTGTAATGATTTTCTTAGACTGTGTGAACTTAATTTCTTAAAGTTGTTTTTTTTTTTTTTTTTGAGACGGAGTTTCGCTCTTGTTACCCAGGCTGGAGTGCAATGGCACGATCTCGGCTCACCGCAACCTCCGCCTCCTGGGTTCAGGCAATTCTCCTGCCTCAGCCTCCTGAGTAGCTGGGATTACAGGCACGTGCCACCATGCCCAGCTAATGTTTTGTATTTTTAGTAGAGACGGGGTTTCACCATGTTGACCAGGATGGTCTCGATCTCTTGACCTCGTGATCCACCCGCCTCGGCCTCCCAAAGTGCTGGGATTACAGGCTTGAGCCACCGCGCCCGGCCAAAGTTGTTTTTAATATGTTAAGACAGTTGTGCATTGAATAGGTTAACTAGTGTTAACCTATTTAACCTTACTCAAGTTTCTAGGTAACAGACGGTAACAACATACTATTCAGTAATATAGTGGAATGGCATCTCTAGTAATTCTTTTTTTTTTTTTGGGACGGAGTTTCGCTCTTGTTACCCAGGCTGGAGTGCAATGGCGCGATCTCGGCTCACCGCAACCTCCGCCTCCTGGGTTCAGGCAATTCTCCTGCCTCAGCCTCCTGAGTAGCTGGGATTACAGGCACGCGCCACCATGCCCAGCTAATGTTTTGTACTTTTAGTAGAGACGGGGTTTCACCGTGTTGACCAGGATGGTCTCGATCTCTTGACCTCGTGATCCACCCGCCTCGGACTCCCAAAGTGCTGGGATTACAGGCTTGAGCCACCGCGCCCGGCGCATCTCTAGTAATTCTTATCCTTATTGGCTTTAAACTTCAAATATGTTGGAGAATATTGTTTTCATAGGTTACATTTTTATTATTTTTCTTCTAACTATAGAGCCATTAAGATGGTTATTATGAAAATTACACAGGCATAGAATCAAAAGCCATATATTTCTGAATCTTAAATGACTATTTAGAAAATGTTAGCTTACATTTTTTCTTTGAACATGCAACCTCTGTGGCCTTCCAGACACACATAGACTCTAAGTTTTGACTTACATGGAAATTTAATATACAAATATGTTACTCTAAAGTGTAAGAGAATTATGAAGCAAGTAATTGTATTTGAATGTAGATGTGTACCTATTTTGAGAAGAAAGAAAATATGTTAGAACAAACTGATAATTTTTAAAGTGTTGATAACTTGCTACCAAACTAGTAACCTCAAAGAATTTCAAAGCAAATCTGTTTTTCTCCTTTGTATTGAATTCATTTTTCCAAAATCTTATGGTTCCTAGTTCAGAATCTTCTTATGTAAGTCCTGTTTTTACTTACCTGGAATTCATAGTAGACCTAATGCATAATTTTCATGTACCAAAGTTTATAAAGTATTCTTTATATAACCTCCAGAATATTTGGAATAATTTTTTACAAATTTTTTTTTTTTTTTTTTTTTTTTTGAGGCGGAGTTTCACTCTTGTTACCCAGGCTGGAGTGCAATGGCGCGATCTCGGCTCACCGCAACCTCCGCCTCCTGGGTTCAGGCAATTCTCCTGCCTCAGCCTCCCGAGTAGCTGGGATCACAGGCACGCGCCACCATGCCCAGCTAATTTTTTGTATTTTTAGTAGAGACGGGGTTTCACCATGTTGACCAGGATGGTCTCGATCTCTTGACCTCGTGATCCACCCGTCTCAGCCTCCCAAAGTGCTGGGATTACGGGCTTGAGCCACCGCGCCCGGCTAATTTTTACAAATTTTAATGGTGCTCACAAAGTACTTTGAAGATGTAATTCCATAGTAAGTTTAGTACACTTTTTTTCTTTCAGTTGGAGAAGTCTAAGCGGATTTTTCCTTTGTTGTTGCTCTTTTAATTTTTATAATTGACATCATTGAGTTTATTTTATTTATTTATTTATTTTTTTTTTTTGAGACGGAGTTTTGCTCTTGTTACCCAGGCTGGAGTGCAATGGCACGATCTCGGCTCACCGCAACCTCCGCCTCCTGGGTTCAGGCAATTCTCCTGCCTCAGCCTCCTGAGTAGCTGGGATTACAGGCACGTGCCACCATGCCCAGCTAATGTTTTGCATTTTTAGTAGAGACGGGGTTTCACCATGTTGACCAGGATGGTCTCGATCTCTTGACCTCGTGATCCACCCGCCTCGGCCTCCCAAAGTGCTGGGATTACAGGCTTGAGCCACCGCGCCCGGCCCATCATTGAGTTTATTGATCTTATTGGGTTAATTTATTTAGATAAACACCAGGGGGTGACATCAGTCATGGTCCTGTTTCTTTCTTTTTTTTTCCAACTCCTATGTCTCTACATCAGACATGGTGTTGTTTAGACATAAATGAAGGAGACAAACACCGAAAAGCACTAGATGTGTAAAAGCACTAGTATGCGTAACACACTCCATAATTAGTGTTCCAGTTGGGGTCAGTTGGTGGCTGCAGGAGATTAAAATTATTCGGGTGAAAAAATGGCATTGATTCTGCATGTTTGGAGAGGGCATCTGTACCTAGGCTACACAACTGACTCTAAATTTAGAGGAATTGTGCCTCTTTCATTTTCTTTTTTTTTTTTTTTTTTTTCTGAGACGAAGTCTTGTTCTGTCTTCCAGGCTGGAGTGCAGTGGCACAATCTTGGCTCACTGCAACCTCTGCCTCTGGGTTTAAGTGATTCTCCTGCCCAGCCTCCCGAGTAGCTGGAACCACATGGGTGACCACCACACCTGGCTAGTTTTTGTATTTTTAGTAAAGATTGGGGTTTTACCATGTTGGCCAAGCTGGTCTTGAACTCCTGACCTCGTGATCCACCTGCCACAGCCTCCCAAAGTGCTCTGCAACCCTTTCTTTTCTTTCCCTTTCTTTTCTTTCTTTCCTTTCTTTTTCTTTCCTTCTTTCTTTCTCTCTCTCTTCCTTCCTTCCGTCATTTCTTCCTTCCTTCCTTCCTCCCTCCCTCCCTCCCTTTCTTTCTTCTCTCTCTCTCTCTTTCTCTCTCTCTTTCCGTCTGTCTGTCTTGCTCTTTCGCCAGGCTGGAGTGCAGTGGCACAATCTCAGCCCCCTGCAACCTCCACCTCCCAGGTATAAGCTATTCTCCTGCCTCAGCCTCCTGAGTAGCTGGGACTACAGGTGCACGCCACCACACCCAGAGAATCATATTTTTAGTATATGTGGGGTTTCACCATGTGGGCCAGGAATGTCTGGACCTCTTGACCCTCCAGCCTTGGTCTCACAAAGTGCTGGGATTACTGGCGTAAACCACCACACCCAGTGCTGCTGCTTTTTCAAACAGTGCTTCCTCCCTGAGCTGAGCCAGGCCCACCCCACAGGATGGGAAAATTCTATTTCTTTTTTACTCTATTTTTGAATGTATTCAATAGGTGAACAGAAGTATTTTGCTGTCATATTAATAATACATAAAATTTTTGTTCAACAGAAAATCAACGTTTACTTTGGTAATAGTGTATTATCAATACTAAAGCTAATTTAAATAAAATCTTGTAAATAAATCAGTCATTTTTGACCTCTCCAGATTTACACATATAGTACTCTCGTAATTTTTTTACCATTTATTTTTATTTATTTTTTAAAGACGGGGTTTCACCATGTTGGTCAGGCTGGTCTTGAACCCCCGACCTCAGGTGATCTGCCCGCCTTGGCCTCCAAAGTGCTTGGATTACAGGCGTGAGCCACCACGCCCAGCTGCTTTTTCTTTTAATTATTTTTATTTTTATTTTTTTAACTTTTTTTCTTTTTTTTTGGAGATGGAGTTTCTCTCTTGTTGCCCATGCTGGAGTACAATGGTGCGATCTCAGCTCACTGCAACCTCCACCTCCCGAGTTCAAGTGACTCTCCTGCCTCAGCCTCCCAAGTAGCTGGGACTACAGGCATGTGCCACCACGCCTGGCTAATTGTATTTTCAGTAGAGATGGGATTTCTCCATTTTGGTCGGGCTGGTCTCAAATTCCCGACCTAAGATGATCCACCCGTCTCAGCCTACCAAAGTTCTGGGATTACAGATGGGAGCCACCGCACCCAGCCTAGCTTTTTATATTACATTTTTAATCTATATTCTTTGAATTTTTTCAATTTGAAACAACATTTAAATAATTTCAAACCGTTACAGGAGATAGAAAATCATTTAGGGGGCCGGGCGCGGTGGCTCAAGCCTGTAATCCCAGCACTTTGGGAGGCCGAGGCGGGTGGATCACGAGGTCAAGAGATCGAGACCATCCTGGTCAACATGGTGAAACCCCATCTCTACTAAAATTACAAAAAATTAGCTGGGCATGGTGGCGTGTGCCTGTAATCCCAGCTACTCAGGAGGCTGAGGCAGGAGAATTGCCTGAACCCAGGAGGCGGAGGTTGCGGTGAGCCGAGATCGCGCCATTGCACTCCAGCCTGGGTAACAAGAGCGAAACTCCATCTCAAAAAAAAAAAAAAATCATTTAGGGCCAGGCGTAGTGGCTCACACCTGTAATCCCAGCACTTTGGAAGGTCAAGGTGAGCAGATAACTTGAGGTCAGGAGTTCAAGACCAACCTGGCCAACATGGTGAAACCTGATTTCTAATCAAAATACAAAAAATTAGCTGGGTGTGGTGGTGCACACCTGTAGTCCCAGCTACTCTGCGGGCTGAGGCAGGAGAATCGCTTGAACCCGGGAGGTGGAGGTTGCATATCGGCTTATGGGGTTCACCTTGCCCTTTGCCTAGACGGAAGTGATTCATCCAGACAGGGTAATTTGTGGAGGAAAAGTTAAATATTCAATTTGAACTCCATTGAATGTGGACACAATGGTCAAATCCTGAAACAGTTTGTGTGAGCCCCTTGTATTCATCCTGGACTATATCGGAGAAATTTCTATTTCAATCCATTCCTCTACATTAGTTGTTGCAGAAAAATAGACAATCCCCAAAACAAGTTGACCATTTTGTGTTCCTTAAGGCCAGTCAGGAAGGGCCCTCGTGACTGGGCCTTATGCCAAAACTCATTCAAAAAGAGCTAGGGTCCCAGATCGCGCTGAAGCTTCATAAGACCTCTCCTAGTCTGTGCAGGGATGAGTGTTCAACTCTGGAGGCCAGGCTGTTGCTTCCCACTCTGGTGGTGAATTCTTCAGTCTGATGGGCGTAAATATATAACTATATTTATCTTTTTCCCTTCTCTTTTTTATTGCAATTTGCTTATTGCATCAATCTGCTTATATCAATCTGCTTATTATGTTGATTTGCTTATATCATTTATTTATTATATGTGCATTGCCAGTTACATGGGATAAAGCTTGTTTACCCTTAAAGGTATTGTGTTCGTGTTTCTCACCTCAAGCATGTCCTGTACAGAACACTTGACATCAAAAACAATTCAAAACCAAAATAATGTCACTTTTTGGCCACAAGGACAGGACTGGAAACTCTGGGACTTTACATATTTCAGGACGGGAACTCTCCCAGTTCTTCTCTTAGCGATTGAATGTCCATGGCAACTGACTCTGTGAGAGTTTCGCTTTGTCGCCCAGGCTGGAGTGCAAATGTTTAATTGGGAATAAAGAGGTTTGGGAAAAACAATCCTGGGAAGATAACTGAATTCTGGCGCACACTACCACTGTCGCTGTTTCCGATGTAGATACTCATGCGTCTCTGCTTTCTCTTGAAAGACTATTTCATCAGCAGGACATCAATAGGCCATATTTTCCACCATAACTGCAAACTTGAATGCAGATGAATGGCCTTAAATGATTTCTTTCTCCTACAGCAATTTGAAATTACTTGAAATTTGTTTCAAATTGAAAAAATATAAAGAATGTGGATAAAAATAAAAGATAAAAAGGCTAGAAAATTACAAAAAATTACAAAATATATATATATATATAAATCTTGAGGGTCAAAAATAAATTCATTTACAAAGTTTCATTAAGATTAGCTTTAGTATTGATAATACACTATTACCAAAGTAAAAGTTTTCTTTTGAACAAAAATTTTATTATTAATATCACAGTAAAATACTTCTGTTCCCCTGTTGAATACATGCAAAACGAGAGTTGAAAAGAGAATTTTCCCGTGCTCTGGGGCGGGCCTGGCTCAGCTGAGGGAGGAAGCTCCGCCTGAAAAAGCTGCAACTTAGGCTGTTACTTTCTCCTCTCGGTCCGGAGTCTGATCACATCTTGTCACTCAGGGCCTGAGGGGGCGGGGCCTTAAACATTATCCAATCAGGGACGTTGGGCCGGGAACCGTTCAATCAGGCACGTAGCTGGAGCGGAGAGGACGGTTTCCGGGTTTGGCGCGGCCTTTGTCTCTTGCTGCCGCTGGAGCTCCGGGTCCCGTTTTCTCTGCTCTGTGTCCTCTGCTCCGAGACGCCCAGCCTCGCGGCCCTGTGACCTGCAGGTATTGGGAGATCCGCAGCTAGGACGCCGGGACCCCCTGGAAGCCTAGAAATGGTGAGAGTGCCGGTCCGACATTCCGAGAGAGAAGAGGGACGGGTTGGAACCGGTTGGAAGTGGCTGTGGCGGGACTCAGGCCTCCCCGCAGTCGGCTCCACAATCTCCTCCCCGAGTTCTCCTGGCCCGGCTCGGCCTCAGTCCCCTTCAGCCATAAGATGGCGGCGGCGCTGTTAGCGGGCCCAGAGTCCCGTCTCTTCCCTGCGCAGTGACCGTTTCCTGGCTTGGAGCCTCTCTGGGCAGCTCTGCGTGTCTCTGATTGTGCAGGGACCACGGGAGCGTCCTCAGCAGAGAATCCTGACTCGGGGTGCGGGTTCATGAGTGGGAAGAGCTTTGGTCCGTGGGGTTCACAGCTTTGCTTTTCTCTATCCCGCCGGGAGCGGTGGCTCACACCTGTAATCCCAGCACTTTGGGAGACTGAGGGGGGCGGATTGCTTGAGATCAGGAGTTGTTAGGTCAACTAAGTTTTTCTTCAAAGACTCAACTTCCTGGTCACAAGTTGTAAATCAACCCTACCCCTTCTCCTTCCGCCTTCTCCATTTCTCGAAAAACCGCGCGTTTACTCTATATGGAAAAAGTTTGATTCTAAGCCAACCGGGATCAGCCTAGATTGTGCGGGCTGACCCCAGCCCGTGGGGAAGGACACAGAAACAGGTACTTTGTTAGGGTTAAAAACCCTTTCCTGGGCCCAGCACTGTGATTGTAACCTGTAGTCCCAGCAGTTTGAGAGGCCGAGGCGGGGCGGGGGAGGGGAATGCAGTGAGCCGAGATCTGGCCACTGCACTCCAGCCTGGCAGAAGAGTGAGACTCCCTCTCTTGAACTCCCAACCTCAGGTCATCCGCCCGCCTTGGCCTCCAAAGTGCTTGGATTACAGGCATGAGCCACCATGCCCGGCCATGACTCCCTCTCAGAAAAACAACAAAACAAAACAAACGCTTCCTGAGTGGGCACGGTGGCTGACACCTGTAATCCCAGCACTTTGGGAGACTGAGACAGGCGGATCATGAGGTCAGGAGTTCTAGGCTAGCCTGGCCAGCATGTTGAAACACCATCTCTACTAAAAATACGAAAATATAATCTCTGCCTTCCGGGTTCAAGTGATTCTCCTACTTCAGCCTTCGGAGTAGCTGGAATTACAGGCATGCGCCATTACACCCAGCTAATTTTGTGTTTTTAGTAGAATCGGGTTTCTCTATGTTGGCCAGGCTGGTCTGGAACTCCCGACCTCAGGTCCTGAATCAGGGTCTTTGTTGAATCTGAGTGGTGTCAGAATTCAAATGTTAGACAATAAGTTGATGTTGGAGCATTGTTTGATGTTCAGCAAACCGTACAGATTTGGTGCCAGAAAACAGATGTCAGGGAGGCCCGACCTGGAATAAAACTCTAAGTGTTTGGAAATGGATGGCTCTGCTCTCTTGTACGCAGGCTGTCACACTGCCCATTGTCCTGTGATTCCAGGTCTTCTCTCAGGGTGACTTAGTTCTGAAAACTTAAGAGGAAAGGACCTCTGAAAAACTAGTAATAAAAATAAAATGAAAGGAAAGGAGCTCTGATGACAGACCCCCTTTTTTTTGCAGCTGCCACCACGGGATTCCCACCCACTCACAAACACACACAGTAGACAGTGACGTGTCCACACTGCTCTCAAGACTAGGCACCACCCTCAGGAACTTCACCACGGCATTTTTGATCCTAGTGTTTCTTGCCGAAAACCCAGAAGTGTCTACAAGTCTCCTGGAATATCCCCTCCCCCAGGCACTGAATCTGCAGCAGTAGCCGGTGTTCTCCACCAAGCTAGGGTTCTGGACCTGCTTATAATCTTGTTTATAATCTCATCTGCCTGCATGCACACAGAAATAAGTCAGAGTACAGCCCCACCTGGGCCACTTTCTGTAGAAAGAATCAATCCTCTCACCTCCACTGCACTCTCTGCCACTTAGGATTTTTTTTTTCTATTAACTTTTATTACAGGTTTGGGGTACACATGTGGGTTTGTTATACAGGTAAAATTATGTCATAGGGGGTTTGTGTGCAGATTATTTTGACACCAAGGTTCTACCCATGGCACCAAACAGGTACGTTTTCTGATCCCCTTCGTCCTCCCACCCTGCACCCTCAATTAGGCTTCAGTGTCTGTTGCTCTCCTTTTTGTGTTCATATGTTTTTATTATTTAGCTGTTATAAATAATAACATGCATTTAGTTTGCTGTTTCTGCATTACTTTTCTTTTGTTTTGAGATAGAGCTGTGTTCTTTTGGCCCAGGCTGCAGTGCAGTGTTGCAATCTTGGCTTACTGCAACCGCCACCTCTTCGGTTCAAGCAGCTGTCCTGCCTTGGCCTCTTGAGTAGCTGAAATTACCACTCCTGGCAAATTTTTCAGTTTTAGTAGAGACGGGGTTTCTCCGTGTTGGTCAGGCTGGTCTCAAACTCCCGACCTCAGATGATCCACCTGCCTTGGCCTCCCAAAGGGCTGGAATTATAGGCATCAGGCACGACACCTGGGCTTTGCATTAGTTTTCTAAGGAAAATGGTCTCCAGCTTCATCGATGTTATTGTGAAGGATGTGATGATTATTTTTTTTTAATGGCCACAGAGTATTCCATGATGTTTATGGACTATATATATATATATTTTTTTTTTTTTTAATACTATTTATTTTATTTTATTTTTGGAGACAGTGTCTCATTTATTGCCATGGCTAGAGTGCCATGGCATGATATTGGCTTATTTTAGCCTCAGCCACCCAGGCTCAAGCAATTCTTTCCTACTTCATCCTCCCAAGTAGCTGGGACTAAATGTGTGAGTTACTACACCTGGCCAATTTTTTTTTTTTTTTTTTTTTTTTTTTCATGCACAGCCATTATCAGTTAGCAAGGGGAACGGCAAACATCAATTTTTTTATTTTTTATTTTTTGTTGAGACGGGATTTTGTCATGTTGCCCAGACTGGTCTGAAAATTCTAAGCTCAGGCAATCCACCTGCCTCCGCCTCCCAAAGTGCTGGGATTCCAGGCATGAGCCACCACATCTGACCATACCATATTTTCTTTTTTTTTTTTTTTTTTTTGAGACGGAGTTTCACTCTTATTACCCAGGCTGGAGTGCAATGGCGCGATCTCGGCTCACCGCAACCTCCGCCTCCTGGGTTCAGGCAATTCTCCTGCCTCAGCCTCCT
>NW_022437167.1:48702-49133 GCF_009761245.1 Sapajus apella | reverse complement strand
CTTGTTACCCAGGCTGGAGTGCAATGGCACGATCTCGGCTCACCACAACCTCCGCCTCCTGGGTTCAGGCAATTCTCCTGCCTCAGCCTCCTGAGTAGCTGAGATTACAGGCACGCGCCACCATGCCCAGCTAATTTTTTGTAGCTTTAGTAGAGATGGGGTTTCACCGTGTTGACCAGGATGGTCTCGATCTCTTGACCTCGTGATCCACCCGCCTCGGCCTCCCAAAGTGCTGGGATTACAGGCTTGAGCCACCGCACCCGGCCTGATTTTTTGTAGTTTTTTAGTAGAGACGGTGTTTCACCACGTTGACCAGGATGGTCTCGATCTCTTGACCTCGTGATCCACCCGCCTCGGCCTCCCAAAGTGCTGGGATTACAGGCGTGAGCCACCGCACCTGGCCTTTTTTTTTTTTTTTTTTTTTTTTTTTT
>NW_022437167.1:24221-48602 GCF_009761245.1 Sapajus apella | reverse complement strand
TTAAGAGAAGGGGTTTCGCTATGTTGGCCAGGCTGGTCTCTATCTCCTGACCTCAAATGACCTGCCCTCCTCGGCCTCCCACAGTGCTGGGATTACAGATTGAGCTACCGTGCCCAGCCACCGTATTTTCTTTATCCAGTCTACCATTGATAGGCATTTAGGGCCTGTCCACCTCTTTGCTATTGTGAATGGGGCTGCAATGAACATGCATGTGGATGTGTCTTTATAATGAAATAATGTATATTTCTTTGGGTACATAGTCAATTATGAACTTCCTGGGTCAAATGATAATTCTGTTTTTAGTTCTGTGAGGAATTGCTACACTTTTTTTGAGACGGAGTTTCACTCACGTTACCCAGGCTGGAGTGCAATGGCGCGATCTTGGCTCACCGCAACCTCCGCCTCCTGGGTTCAGGCAATTCTCCTGCCTCAGCCTCCTGAGTAGCTGGGATTACAGGCACGCACCACCACGCCCAGCTAATTTTTTGTATTTTTAGTAGAGACGGGGTTTCACCATGTTGGCCAGGATGGTCTCGATCTCTTGACCTCGTGATCCACCCGCCTCGGCCTCCCAAAGTGCTGGGATTACAGGCTTGAGCCACCGCGCCCGGCCTTTTTTTTTTTTTTTTTAAAAGAGCTCTTAGCTTGGATTTTTTTTGAGATGGAGTTTTGCTTTTGTTGCCCAGGCTGGAATGCAATGGCGCAATCTCAGCTCACCTCAACCTCCACCTCCCAGGTTCAAGCAATTCTCCTGCTTCAGCCTCCTGAGTAGCTGGAATGACAGGCATGTGCCACCACGCCACGCCCGGCTAATTTTGTATTTTTAGTAGAGATAGGGTTTCTCCATATTGGGCGGGCTGGTCTCAAACTCCTGACCTCAGGGATCCATCTGCCTCAGCCTCCCAAAGTGCTGGGATTACAGGTGTGAGCCACAGCGCACAGCATGCCACACTGCTTTTTCACAATTCTTGAACTAATTTAACTCCCACCATCCCACCAACAGAGTGTACGCATTCTTTTTTCTCTGCAACCTTACCAGCATCTCTTATTTTTTGACTTTTTAAAAACAGCCCTTCTAACTGGTGTGAGGTGGTATCTCATTGTGTTTCTTTTATTTTTAATTTATCCAATGGTGAGCGATTAACTTTTTTTTATATGCTTGCTAGCCACAACTATGTCTTCTTTTGAAAAGCATCTGTTCATATTTTTTGCCTTTCGTCAAATTAAAAATTCCGCCCATGGCCACTTGGTAAAAGTATGTGTGTGTGTGTGTTTCAGGGACCATTGGAATTTATGGATGTGGCCATAGAATTCTCTCTGGAGGAGTGGCAGTGCCTGGACACTGCACAGCGGAATCTGTATAGGGATGTGATGTTGGAGAACTACAGAAACCTGGTCTTCCTTGGTGAGGATAACTTGAATACTTAATTCATAATATACCCTAAATGTTTTCTTTCTCTTTTTTTGTAGAATGTTTTTTAGTAATTAATTCTTTGCATAAAAGAGTTTCAGAAGCCCTTTTTCCAGAAACTCCTCAGAATTTGTTCACTTAGAAAATAATTTCTTTAAGACGTTTCATCTTAATTCAAACTTTCCAAATTCTTGAGTTGAGCTGTATCCTTCACTCTAAATTAGTGGTAATTTCAGCAATTAAGTGGCATAAAATATTGTTGCCCTCACCTGAAAATCTAATTGCCAGCACCAATTTTTGATTCAGTAGCACCAGGTAGTAGAATTGAAAAACCCACAAGCAGGGCTGAGCACGGTGGCTCACACCTGCAATCCCAGCACTTTGGGAGGCTGAGGCACTTTGGGAGGCTGAGGCAGGCAGATCACCTGAGGTCGGGAGTTTGAGACCAGGCTGACCAACATGGTGAAACTTCATCTCTACCAAAAATACAAAATTAGCCAGGCATGGTGGTGCACACCTGTAATCCCAGGTACTCTGGAGGCTGAGGCAAGAGAATTGCTTGAACCGAGGAGGCAGAGGTTGTTGTGAGCGAAGATGGTGCCATTGCACTCCAGCCTGGGCAATAAGAGTGATACTTCCTCTCAAAAAAAAATAATAAAAAATGACAAATACAAGTTCAAAGTATTTTCTAATATTTAGAAATTTCTGTTATTAATTAGTATTTTTGTATTAATTTACTGGAATATTTTATCACATCCTCTCTAGCACATTACTAGCTTGTAAGTGGAGAATATGAGCCAGATTCATGTTATTTATTTTTAATAAAACAGGTATTGTTGTCTCTGAACCAGACCTGATCACCTGTCTGGAGAAAGGAAAAAAACCTTTGACTGTGAAGGGACATGAGATGATTGCCACACCCCCAGGTAGGTGCAAATGAAAATGAATACAACAGAGGACACACGATAAGACATCCCAAGGTCAAAGAGAAAGCCAGCCCTTAAAATGTGATGTGGGAAGCTGTGTGCCAAAGAAAACACTTCTGGGCAGCTAATTTTTTTTTTTTTTTTAATTTTGCTCTCACAAAGGGACATTTTCTGTCTAGGCTTTTAAATTCTTTAAAGATTCTGCTTTTCTTTCAGTGAGCTTCCTTCAAGGTTACAGTGAGAGCCAAAGTCCTCTTCATGGCGTGGAAGAGACTGCGCAGTCTGGCTGCTGTTTTATTGTTTTGGGGACACACAAATGTCTGCATGATTTTTAGAAACTAAAACTTTTTTTTTTTTTTTTTTTAAATAATAGAGATGAGGTTTCACCATGTTGGCCAGGCTGGCCTTGAACTCCTGACCTCAGGTGATCCGCCCATCTCAGCCTCCCAAAGTGCTGGGATTGCAGGCGTGAGCCACCACACCTGGCACTAAAACTATTTTTTAAGTCCTTTTTTTGCATCAGGACTGAAATGTGTGAGAGTAGTAGTTTCTGTAGCATTTTTTTGTTCTTTGTTCTGTGCAGTCCATTCTGTTTTTATTACTATATTGTTTGGAAACATACTCTGAAATTACGATATCCTTCTGCTTTGTACTTTTTACTCAAGATTGCTTTGGCTATTCAAAGTTTATTTTAGTTTCATGTAAATTTTAGAATTATATTTTTCATTTCTATGAAAAAAATACCACTGTAGTTTTCACAGGAAATTTATTGAATATATAGATCATTTTGAATAATAAGGCAATTTAATATGTATTCTTTCAGTGCATAGACACAAACTATTTTAAAATTGATTTGGACCTTCCCTAATTTTTTTCATTGATTAGTTATATTGTAAAGGTTCTTTTACCTCCTTGTATAATTTTTTTCTCAGAAATTTATTATTTAGTGCTATAGTAAATAAGATTTTTTTTTACATTTTTAATTTCTATTTTTTCTTTCTTTATTTTATCAGATAGTTTAAGTGTATGAAACCATACATATACTTGTATGTTAATTTTATATATTGCTATTTACTGAGTGTATTTATTATTTTAAATAGGTTTTAATATACTGTTTATGGTTTTTTCATATATAATTGTATGATCTAAAAACAGCAAATTTTTACTTATTTTTCCTAAATTTCCATAGATCTTATTATTTGTTTGACTAATTAATCTGCCACATACTTCCGGTACTACATTAGAATAGAAGCATTGACAATGAGCACAATATACTTTGTATTGGTGTCTGAATTTGATGGAGCAAACAACTCTTTCATTTTTCATAAACTGATTTTAGAAGGTAAAGATGTTCTTTGGTTGGGCCCTTAGGGTGCTGAGATGCCCTCTGACTTTGTAGTACAGAGGGGTTGTAGCTTTATCACAAGGCTGCTGGGTCTGCACTAGGGTCCACCTTTAGTTGGCTTGTTACAGGGGCTTAGGTAGTTGTAATTCCCATTTTATTTTTGGACAGACTGAATATCCTTCAGGACTTTGCTCCATTGGGCAGACAGTAGGTTGTGTTTTGGCAGTCTGGTCAGCATATGGTGGGCCTTATATCAGGATGTGGATGAGTATGGTTTTCATTAAATACCAGAAAGCATTTCTTCAGGTAACTGTGTGGGTTTCTATATAGGCAGAAGTACCCTAGACTGTGACTCAGGTAACTGAAACTGAGTCATTGAACCACTTCAGGGACTACAGTAAAGGCCCCGTTCTGCAGGCCTGCCCTTATGTCTGTAAATGGGTACCTTCCTCCAGGTCTCTGAAATGGCAGGACCTCTCCCAGACTGTGGCTGGGAGGAGTTTGGGATGGTTACAGAGTAAGTCCAGGATTCTCACTGGGACCAAGTTGGGTGAACCCTGTCCTGGTATGTAGCCAAGAACAGGGGTGCTGTAGTTTCCCCCCTGAATGAGGGCCTGCCTTCTCAATAGAACACTTCTCAATCTTAAGCTTTAACAGCGTTTCACAACTCCCTCCCTGGATCTCAGATCTCTCTTAGAGGCACTAACTTTGGAGATGGCATCTTGCTACATAACCCAGGCTGGTCTGAAATGCTGGCCTGAAGCGTTTCTCCAACCTTAACGTGCCATGTCACTGTCATTACAGTTTTGAGCCTTAATGCCTGGTTCTGTCATAAAGGTATTTTTGTCAGGGGTGGCTGACTTTTTTTTTTTTTTTTTTTTTTTTCTGCTGTAACCAGATATGAAAATAGGGCACTTTTAATGTTTTCTTTTTTTTGAGACGGAGTTTCGCTCTTGTTACCCAGGCTGGAGTGCAATGGCTCGATCTTGGCTCACCGCAACCTCCGCCTCGTGGGTTCAGGCACTTCTCCTGCCTCAGCCTCCCGAGTAGCTGGAACTACAGGCACGTGCCACCATGCCCAGCTAATTTTTGTATTTTTAGTAGAGACGGGGTTTCACCTTGTTGACCAGGATGGTCTCGATCTCTTGACCTCGTGATCCACCCGCCTCGGCCTCCCAAAGTGCTGGGATTATAGGCTTGAGCCACCGCGCCCGGCCAATGTTTTCATCTTACTGATACAACTCTTCTTATACATTTTTACTTTCTATTTCCTATTTCAACTTTGTCTGTAATTTTAGATTTAGATATTTAGGACAACATGGTAGAATTTGCATGATATGCCTGAAGTAAATGAGATAATTAGGCTCTCCATATTTACTAAAATAGTTGCTTATATTTTTAAGTTTGCTGCGGGTAAAAAGTAATATCTCATTTTCATCTACTTTCTTCAGCACATATCTAAATAATAACATAGTTTATTTCCTACTACATTTTTTTTGTAACATATCCGAGGGTCTAACTCTATTCTGCAAAATATTTACAAATATTTTCTGTATTTAACAATGTAAGACTATTCTTAGCTTTTTAAGTTGGATTACAGAAGTTTCGTTTTGTGTAACAATAGCATATATGTAAAACATAAAAAGTAGTTTATTTAAATGCTTATTTATTAAGAGTTTCTCATTAGAGTCCTGTATTTATAATCATACTGCATATTCTCTAAAATTTTACTGCCATACAGTGCATGCCAATGATTCAAAATACCTGTATTCAATGAGTACACAGTAACGGTTAAATATTGCAGTTACCTACACAAATTTTTGTTTTTGTTTTTTTGAGATGGAGTCACCCTCTGTCACCCAGGCTGGAGTACAGTGGTGCCATATTGGCTCACTGCAACCTCCACCTCCTGGCTTCAAGCAGTTCTCATGCCTTAGTTTCTAAGTAGCTGGGATTACAGGCATGTGCCACCACGCCTGGGTCATTTTTGTATTTTTAGTACAGATGGGATTTTACCACATTGGCCAGGCTTGTCTCGAATGCCTGACCTCAGGTAATTTGCCCACCTTGGCCTCCCAAAGTGTTGGGATTGCAGGTGTGAGCCTCTGCACCTGGCCTCAGTGTAGGTTTCCTAGCCTCAGTTTATTGTGTCTATTGGTTTTACTTGAGTATTATATTTTTAGACAAGTTGCAATTCTGTTTGTATGCTTTAAGTCAATTTGAGATTTAATTAAGAGATAAATTATGTATATCTATCACAATCAGATTATTTTTGTATGTGTGTTTATAAATATGTCCCCAATTTTGGATATGGCTTATCTTATATTTTCTTAGCTGATTTTTGATGGTAGTTTTATCTTGTCTAAGTGAGTAGTTATGGAGATAGTCTTATTTTCACCATGTGTATAACTATGTTATATATATATGTATATATATATGTGTGTGTGTGTATATATATATATATATATATATTTTTTTTTTTTTTTTTTTTTTTGAGACGGAGTTTCGCTCTTGTTACCCAGGTTGGAGTGCAATGGCGCGATCTCGGCTCACCGCAACCTCCGCCTCCTGGGTTCAGGCAATTCTCCTGCCCCAGCCTCCTGAGTCGCTGGGATTACAGGCACGCGCCACCATGCCCAGCTAATTTTTTGTGTTTTTAGTAGAGACGGGGTTTCACCATGTTGACCAGGATGGTCTCGATCTCTTGACCTCGTGATCTACCCGCCTCGGCCTCCCACAGTGCTGGGATTACAGGCTTGAGCCACCACGCCTGGCCTATATATATATATTTTTTAGTGAGAGAAACACTTTTGTGATTTGAAGGTAATTTTCAAAAAGATGTATAATTCTGGATTTTTTTTCAGTTTTTCTTTAAAAACATTGTTTATATACACATAACATAAAATGTACCACTTTAAATCTGTTGAAGTGTACATTTCAGGATGAGGTGTGATTGTGGCTTTTGTCTGTAATACCAGGATTTTTTTGGGCCAAGACAGGAGGATTCCTAGAGCCCAAATGTTTAAGACCACCCTGGGCAACGTATGGAGACCCCTCTCTATAAAAATATGTAATGTTAATAACAAGGCATGGTGGTGTGCAGCTGTGGTCCCAGCTACTGGGAGATTAGGGGGGAGTCAAAATTGTGCCACTACACTCCAGCTTAGGTGACAGAGTGAGGCCCTGTTTCAAAAAGAAAAAAAACTGTTCATTTCATGCATGTTAAGTATATTCAAATTGTTATGCAAAAGGCTTCTGGAAACTTTACATCTTGTAAAACTAAAACTCAATACCCATTAAGTGACAACTGCTCATTTTACCCTCTCTCCAGCCCGTGACAGACAAACCTTCCACCTTCTGTTTTTATAATTTTGGCTACTTAAGATATCTCATATAGGTGGAATCATACAGTATCCATAATTTTGTTACTGGATTAATTCAGGTGACATAATATTCTCAATTTTCATCCTACAATGCAACGAGTTTTATTTTAAAGGTAGAACAATATTTCATTGTACATATATGTGATATTTTTTGATATCTTTATAAATCAAGAGACATATGGGTTGCTTCAGCCTTTTTGGCTTTTGTGAATACTGATACAATAAACATGTATTTTCAAATATGTCTTCCAGGACCATTTTGTTTTTGTTTTTTGAGATGGAGTCTCCCTTTGTCACCCAGGCTGGAGTCCAGTGGTGCCATCTCAGCTCACTGCAGCATCTGTTTCCTGGGTTCAAGCGAGTCTCCTGCTTCAGCCTCCCAAGTAGCTGGGATTACAGGCTCCCTCCACCACACCAAGCTAACTTTCTGTATTTTTCGTAGAGACGGGGTTTCATTATGTTGGCCAGGTTGGTCTCAAGCCCCTGACCTGAGGCGATCTGCCCACCTTGGCCTTCCCAATATCTAGGATTACAGGCTTGAGTCACTCCACTGGCCTGTGTTACATATTTTGGATATATATATACAAATGAAGAACATTTTAAAATAATGACTGCATCTATGTTTTCCACCAGCAGTCCGCATCATGAGTTCCTTTTTTTTTTTTTTGAGATGGAGTTTCGCTCTTGTTACCCAGGCTGGAGTGCAATGGCGCGATCTCGGCTCACCGCAACCTCCGCCTCCTGGGTTCAGGCAATTCTCCTGCCTCAGCCTCCTGAGTAGCTGGGATTACAGGCATGCGCCACCATGCCTAGCTGATTTTTTGTATTTTTAGTAGAGACGGTGTGATCCACCCGCCTCGGCCTCCCAAAGTGCTGGGATTACAGGCGTGAGCCCACCGCGCCTGGCGAGTTCCATTTTTATGGTATCGTCTTTGGTGTTTTTAAAAAGATTTGTAGTGGTCATTCTACTGGGTGTGAGGTGATTTTGTTTGTGATTGTGGTTTTTTTTTTTTTTAATTTCTCTACAAATTAGTAGTAACTTTATGTGTTTTTTCAAATGGCGTCTCACTTTGTCACCCAGGGTGGAGTGCAGTGGCATGATCTCAGCTCACTGCAACCTCCACCTCCTGAGTTAAAGTGATTCTCTAGCCTCAGCCTCCTGGGTAGCTGGGACTACAGGCGTCCGCCACCATACCCAGATAATTTTTGTATTTTTAGTAGAGAGAGGGTTTCACCATGTTGCCCAGCATGGTCTTGATCCCTTGACTTTGTGATCTCCCCACCTTGGCCTCCTAAAATGCTGGGATTACAGGTGTGAGCCACGACGCCTGGCACCATTTTTCTTTTAAGAATATTTTCTGTTATTTTTTTGTATTTTTTTATATCCACTATTTATTTATTTATTTTTGTATCTGAGATGGAGATTTTTTCTGTCGCCCTGCCTGGAGTGCAGTGGTGCAATCTAAGCTCACTGCAACCTCTGCCTCCTGGTTTAAGTGATTCTCCTCCCTCAGCCTCTTGAGTAGCTGGGATTATAGGTGCCTGCCACTACCCCTGGCTACTATTTTTGTACTTTTTGGTAGAGACGGGATTTCATTGTTGGCCAGCTGATCTTGAACTGCTGACCTGAAATGATCCACCCACCTTGGTCTCCCAAAGTGCTGGGATTACAAGCAGGACCCACAGTTCCTAGCCTATTTTATTTTATTTTATTTTATTTTTGAGACGGTCTTGTTCTGTTACCCAGACTGATGTGCAGTGGTACAATCTCCACTCACTACAGCCTTCCTGTCCCGGGTTCAAGCAATTCAGATGTTTCAGCCTCCCAAATAGCTGGGATTACAGCCACATGCCACCACACCCAGCTAATTTTTGTATTATTAGTAGATACAGGGTTTCACCATGTTGGCCAGGCTGGTATCAAACTCCTGACCGCATGTGATTTTTCCACCTTGGCCTCCCAGTGTGTTGGGATTACAGGAATGAGCCACCAAGCCTGGGCTGTTCCATTTATTCGCAATTTTTTAAATTGCTTTATATACTTTTTATGATTGCTTTTGAAAATTGTATCATTCTCTTCATGTCATGGGAGGCATTGAGTGTCTAAAGAAGTCCCTAAAAACCAGAAACAAAGATGTATGTGCCAATATTTCTTTTCTTTTTTTTTTGTTTTAAAAAAACCAGTAGTTGGCAATTAACATTTGTGTGTGTGTGTATGTGACAGAGTCTCACTCTGTTACCTAGGCAGGAGTACAGTGGCATGATCGAGGCTCACTGTAATCTCTGCCTCCACAGTTCAAGCAATTCTCCTGCCTCAGCCTCCCAACTAGGTAGGATTACAGGTACTTGTTACCATATCTGCTAATGTTTTGTATTTTTTGTAGAGATAGGGTTTCACCATGTCGGTCAGGCTTATCTTAAACTCCTGACCTCAGGTAATCCTCTCATGTTGTTCATCCAGTGTGCTGGCATTACAGGCATGAGCCATCATGTGTGACTGGCAATTTACTTCTTTATTTTTTGAGACAAGGTCTCATTCTGTCCCCCAGGCTGGAGTGCAGTGGCGCAGTCTCAGCTCACTGCAACCTGTGCCTCCTAGGCTCAAGTAATTCTCTGCCTCAGCCTCCGGAGTAGCTGGGATCACAGGTGCTCACAACCACACCTCAGTAATTTTTTGTATTTTTTTTTTTTGAGACGGAGTTTCGCTCTTGTTACCCAGGCTGGAGTGCAATGGTGCGATCTCGGCTCACCGCAACCTCCGCCTCCTGGGTTCAGGCAATTCTCCTGCCTCAGCCTCCTGAGTAGCTGGGACTACAGGCACGCGCCACCATGCCCAGCTAATTTTTTGTATTTTTAGTAGAGACGGGGTTTCACCGTGTTGACCAGGATGGTCTCGATCTCTTGACCTCGTGATCCACCCACCTCGGCCTCCCAAAGTGCTGGGATTACAGGCGTGAGCCACCGCGCCTGGCCCCAATTTTTTGTATTTTTATTAGAGACGAGGTTTCACCATCTTGGCCAGGGTGGTCTTCAACTCCTGACCTCAGGAGCCATGCATGTCAGACTCCCAAAATGCTGGGATTGCAGGAATGAGCCACCACGCCCGGCGGCAATTTCCTTTTTTTTTTTTTTTTTTTTTTTTGAGACGGAGTTTCGCTCCTGTTACCCAGGCTAGAGTGCAATGGCACGATCTTGGCTCACCACAACCTCCGCCTCCTGGGTTCAAGCAATTCTCCTGCCTCAGCCTCCCGAGTAGCTGGGTCTACAGGCGCGTACCACCATGCCCAGCTAATTTTTGTATTTTTAGTAGAGACGGGGTTTTCACCTTGTTGACCAGGATGATCTCGTTCTTTTGACCTCGTGATCCACCCGCCTCGGCCTCCCAAAGTGCTGGGATTACAGGCTTGAGCCACCGCGCCCGCCCGCAATTTACTTTTAAAGGCACAATGTTATGTCGGAGAGGAAGAAGAGCTGTGTTGCGTATAAGAAACAAACGTTTCTTTTTCTTCTATGTGGCTCTTTGTGCTCACCTGGGGCCCTTCACACACTTATCACATTTATAAATTTTTTCCAGATGTATTTTGGTCAGTATGTTTTTGTTACATTTATATGTCCAGGAAAAAATTTCAGCTTGTGGTATTTTGCTATGTCATCTTGCTTCAGCAGTTTGTATAATTTTATACATTACAAGTGTACTTACCTGAGTCTAGCAATTGAAGTAATGTGTTTTGTTTCTTTCAGTTATGTGTTCTCATTTTGCCAAAGACCTTTGGCCAGAGCAGAGCACAAAAGATTCTTTCCAAAAAGTCATACTGAGAAGATATGAAAAATATAGACATGATAATTTACAGATAAAAAATGGCTGTGAAAGTGTGGATGAGTCTCAGGTGCACAACAGAGTTTATAATGGACTTAACCAAAGTTTGACAGCTACCCAGAGTAAAATATTTCAACGTGATAAATATGTGAAAGTCTTTCATGAATTTTCAAATTCAAACAGACATAAGGTGAGACATACTGGGGAAAAAAATTACAAATATATAGAATGTGGCAAGGGTATTAACCAGTCCTTAACCCTTACTACACATAAGAAAGTTTATACTGGAGAGAAACCCTACAAATGTGAAGAATGTGGCAAAGCCTTCAGCTGGTCCTCACATCTTAATATACATAAGATAATTCATACTGGAGAGAAACCCTACAAATGTGAAGAATGTGGCAAAGCTTTCTACCGATCCTCAAACCTTACTACACATAAGATAATTCATACTGGAGAAAAGCCTTACAAATGTGAAGAATGTGGCAAGGCCTTTAAGCACTCCTCCAGCCTTAATACACATAAGATAATTCATTCTGGAGAGAAACCCTACAAATGTAAAGAATGTGGCAAAACCTTTAAGCACTCCTCTAGCCTTAGTACCCATAAGATAATTCATACTGGAGAGAAACCCTACAAATGTGAAGAATGTGGCACAGCCTTTAGGCAGTCCTCAAACCTTACTATACATAAGAGAATTCATACTGGAGAGAACCCCTACAAATGTGAAGAATGTGGCAAAGCCTTTAAGCAGTCCTCAAACCTTACTACGCATAAGAAAATTCATACTGGTGAGAAACCTTATAAATGTGAAGAATGTGGCAAAGCCTTTAAGAACTTATCACACCTTACTGCACATAAGATAATTCACACTGGAGAGAAACCCTACAAATGTGAAGAATGTGGCAAAGCCTTTAAGCGTTCCTCTCAACTTACTACACATAAAAGAATTCATATTGGAGAGAAACCCTACATAGTGAAGAATGTGGAAAATCTTTTAAATGTTCCTCAACCCTTAATAATCATAAGATAATTCATACTGGAGAGAAATCCCATAAATGTGATGAATACGTAATAGCCTTTAACCAACCCTCGACTCTTACTAAATATGAGAATTTACATGAAACATAAACCTTACAAATATAAAGAATGTGACAAAGATTTTCAAGTAAGTTCTCAACATGTATTACATATAATTCATACTGGACAGAAACCCTACAAGTGTGAAGAATGTGGCAAACAAGTTGTCAGTTCTTATCTTTTTTTTTGAAATGGAGTTTTACTCTTGTCACAGGCTGGAGGGCAATGGCACAATCTTGGTTCATTGCAACCTCTGCCTCCTTGGTTCAAGCCATTCTCCTGCCTCAGCCTCTCCAGTAGCTGGGATTACAGGTGCCCACAACCATGCCCAGCTAATTTGTGTACTTACGGTAGAGATGGTGTTTTGCCATATTTCCAGGCTGGTCTCGAACTCCTGACCTCAGATGATCCAGCACCTCAGCCTCCTAAAGTGCTGGGATTACAGGCATGAGCCACCACACTTAGCCACAAGTTTTCAATTCTTAAGAGACGGGTTGGGATTCACTCAGGGTGGTGGCAGAGATATTAAGGGAGAATATTAGAAATAGTTGCAGTGAGATGTTTGCATAGTTTCAGTACAAGTTTTGGCTGGAGGCAGCCAAAACCCCCTTTACATTTAGTGAATAAGAAAAGCAAATAGCTAGGGAATGTAAGGGAGTTCATCTGAATAGTTTGTTTACCCAATAACCTGTGATCACTCTGGGTGGCCTGGGAGAGGGGATGTCCACCAGGGAGATTACCTGTTAATGGTGTTTACTCCGGGCTTTGGTAACTGCTTTAATCATTCGTAAAACCTTTCTTGTAACGATGTTAATTATCCACAAGGATGTTGACTTGGAATCTCTGTTATTAAATCTATACTGAATAAATGTGAGAAGGAACAACTAGTGGTTGTCATTTAGATGCGATTGCTCATTTTCTGTCTGTGAGCAGCTCACAATCCCTCAGCTCAACTCATACACTATTCTGTGAGTGTATTTATCTGTCACTGAGTCAGGGTCTGCAGGACAGATCCCCACAGTGTGTTGACTCCAACATGACCAATGTCATCATGGTGGTAATTCATGCTGAAGAGAAACTCTGCAAACCTTAAAGATGTGACAGTGCTTTTATCAACACCTCCAACTTTTCTATACATTTGAAAAATTGTAGGCTTGGCGCAGTGGCTCATGCTTGTAATTGCAGCACTTTGGGAGGCTGAGGCGGTTGGATCACAAGGTCAGGAGATCCAGACCAGCCTGGTTAACATGGTGAAACCCCTTGTCTACCAAAAATGCAAAAAGTAGCTGGGCATGGTGGTGCATGCCTGTAATCTCAGCTACTGGGGAGGCTGAGGCAGGAGAATCGCTTGTACCAGGAAATCGGGGGGTGCAGTGAGCCAAATCATGCACTGGTGACAGAGGGAGTCTCCATCTCAAGAAAAGAAAATTGTGGGAAACTCTAGAAATGTATGAAATGTGACAAAGCCTTTATGGTTACCACACTTGATTGTAGGTAAGATAATTCATACTGGTAAAACTACAAGTGTCAAGAATGTGGCAGACTTTTATTATTATTTTATTTATTTATTTATTTAAAGACAGGGTTTCACCATGTTGGTCAGGCTGGTCTTGAACTCCTGACCTCAGGTGATCTGCCCGCCTTGGCCTCCAAAGTGCTTGGATTACAGGCGTGAGCCCCCACACCCAGCCCGTGGCAAAACTTTTAATCCGTGCTTACACCTTATTTCACAGGAAAGCTATTGCCCTTGAGAAAAATTGTACAAATATAAATATGGAAAAGCTATTAAGACCTACTCACATCTTAACATAAGAAGGTTCATAGTTGATAAAAGCATTGAAAGTGCAATTATTGTCAAAAATCTTTCTGAAAATATAAGCCTTTAATGTTAAGAATATTTTTTTTTTTTTTTTTTTTAAAGGAAATGGGAAGGCTGGCACTGGTTGCCCAGCCCCAAGCACCCGCTGGAAAAAGTATTGTTAGGAACCATTATGAATATAAGGGGGGTTGTAGTGCCTTTACTTGTATTACAAATCTTGTTGCATACATTTTGTACTAGAGGAAAACCCTAAAGAAGCTGCTCAAGCTTTGTTCAAATTCAGGGAATTGGCTGGGTGTTGTGGCTCACGCCTGTAATCCCACCACTTTGGGAGGCTGAGGCTGGTGGATCACGAGGTCAAGAGATAGAGCATCTTGGCCAATATGGTGGAAGCCCATCTCTACAAAAATTAGCCAGACGTGGTGGCATGCAACTGTAGTACCACATACTTGGGAGGCTAAGGCACTAAGGCAGAAGAATCACTGGAATCCAGGAGGTGGATGTTGTAGTGAGCCGAGATCACACCACTACACTCCAGCCTGCGTGACAGAGTGACTTCATCTCAAATTTTTTTTTTTGAGAGAGTTTTTGCTCTTGTTACCCAGGCTGGAGTGCAATGGCACGATCTCGGCTCACCGCAACCTCCGCCTCCCGGGTTCGGGCAATTCTCCTGCCTCAGCCTCCTGAGTAGCTGGGATTACAGGCACGCACCACCATGCCCAGCTAATTTTTTGTATTTTTAGTAGAGACGAGGTTTCACCATGTTGACCAGGATGGTCTCGATCTCTTGACCTCGTGATCCACCCGCCTCGGCCTCCCACAGTGCTGGGATTACAGGCTTGAGCCACCGCGCCCGGCCTTTCAAAAATTTTTAAAAAAGGACAGCTGCCAGATTAAATGTGATCGTTTATGCACATCAGCTGCAAAAAGATAATTGAAAATGAAGAGAAAAATAAGATGCACAATGGCTCACGCCTATATTTCCAGCGCTTTGGGAGGCTGAGGCGGGCAGATCATGAAGTCAAGACCATCCTGGTGAGCATGATGAAACCCCATCTTTACTAAAAGTAAGAAAAAATTAGCTGGTTTTAATTTTTTTATTCTTAGTAGACACAGGGTTTTACCATGTTGTCCAGGCTGGTCTCGAACCCCTGAAGTGAGGTGATCCGTGTGGCCTGGCCTTCCGAAGTGCTTGGATTACAGGCATGAGGCACCACGTCTGGCCTAAAATAAAATATTTCATAATCAAGCTTAAGTTTATGTACCTCCTTCAGGCTCCTGAACTTTGGGCTACCCTCAGTCTGAGTCAACTTACAACCCCAGTTTATGTTCCTCCTCAGAACATGCCGACTTCAGTTACAACATTCTCTGATCTAAAATCTGCCATTTGTCATTCCCCCCTCATATCCTTTCTAATCTTATTTGTTCCTCCCTAGAAGAGAAAGCTGTTTTTCTGCCTACATTTTTGCAAGCCATAAAGATCTTATAGTTGGTACTTCCTCATGTTGCAAACATTTTAGGAATTCATTTTTTATACATAAATCTAACGTTTTACCCGGGCACGGTGGCTGACTCCTGTAATCCCAGCACTGGGGAGGCAGAGCTGGGCGGATCACAAGGTCAGGAGTTGAAGACCAGCCTGACCAATATGGTGAAATCCTGTCTCTGGTAAAAAATACAACAAAAATTAGTGGGGCTAGTGAGCCATGCCTGTAGTCCCAGCTACAGTCGTGCTGAGGCAGGAGAATCGCTGGAACCGGGAAGTGAGGTTGCAGTGAGCCCAAAACATTCCAGGGAGTTCTCTGGAAAAAGGAAAAGAGGCACAGATATATTTTTTATAATACAGTGTGAGGGGATTACTCTTTGCTTCGCATGGGAAATATTTACAAACAAAACATTTTTCAATAGTGTTATGCCATCCTTTTTACAAAATGATTAATTGAGGAACGCTTGAGGCCCTGCTTGGGACACGTGAAAAATGCCAGGGAAAATCAGTCCCCTGTGGGGTGCGAAAATAATTAAATGGCAGTAAATTAGACTGAGGAGGCTCTAGGTCCCAGATTCCTACTTCTTTTTTTTTTATTTTTATTTTTTGAGACGGAGTTTCGCTCTTGTTACCCAGGCTGGAGTGCAATGGCGTGATCTCGGCTCACCGCAACCTCCGCCTCCTGGGTTCAGGCAATTCTCCCGCCTCAGCCTCCTGAGTAGCTGGGATTACAGGCACATGCCACCATGCCCAGCTAATTTTTTGTATTTTTAGTAGAGACGGGGTTTCACCATGTTGACGAGGATGGTCTCGATCTCTTGACCTCGTGATCCACCCACCTCAGCCTCCCAAAGTGCTGGGATTACAGGCGTGAGCCACCGCACCCGGCTCCTACTTCTTAAAAAAAAAAAAAAAAAATTGTAAACTCAAGTGCGTCTTTTGGTAAATTACATTAGAGGAAACAAAATTCAGGCTTAAACAACTATAAACTGCCAAAAAAATACTGGTCTTTCCAGTTATAGAATGCTCTATGAAATTCCTTATTTATACTCCACTGCTAGCATTCTCACATTTAAAACAAGAAATCAATTTCCTAAAAATTCTTTTTCTTTTTTTTTAAATACGGGGTTTCACCATGTTGGTCCGGCTGGTCTTGAACTCCTGACCTCAGGTGCTCTGCCTGCCTTGGCCTCCAAAGTGCTTGGATTACAGGCGTGAGCCACCATGCCCAGCCTGCTTTTTCTTCTCTTAAAACCAAAAGTCTAACACAAGCACCACGCCTGGAGTTTCCAGTACATCAACACCAGCCTGGGGATCATGTCCTCATCAGAAGCTGGAGAGAGAAAAAACTCAAACCAGCCTGAAAGGGACCCTACCAAGTTCTCCTAACTCCTGAAACCACAGTCTGAACAACAAAAAAAGGATGGACCCATCACACCTGAGTCAAAAAAGTGCCACTCTCTCCGGATCATGGGCCCCAGTTTTAGGGGAGAACCCTACGAAACTAAAGCTGAGAAAAGTTTAGCTCTCAACTGTTTTTTTTTTTTTTTTTCCTCTGAGACAGAGTTTCACTCTTGTTACCCAGGCTGGAGTGCAATGGCGCTATCTCAGCTCACCGCAACCTCCGCCTCCTGGGTTCAGGCAATTCTCCTGCCTCAGCCTCCCGAGTAGCTGAGATTACAGGCACGCGCCACCATGCCCAGCTAATGTTTTGTATTTTTAGTAGAGACGGGGTTTCACCATGTTGACCAGGATGGTCTCGATCTCTTGAGCTTGTGATCCACCCGCCTCGGCCTCCCAAAGTGCTGGGATTACAGGCGTGAGCCACCACGCCCGGCCCTCAACTCTTCTATTACTCCTTCTTTTCCCCTTCGATTGCTAATCTTCTGGTTATTAATGTAACTAGGTTGGGCTCACCTTAAACCATTACCTTTAATGCTTGCCTTGTTATGCCTTGTGAAATTCTCCAAAGTGAGAAACAGCTCTCAGCCTCAGAGAAATACCTCTGTACCTTTCAGACAGGAGACTTCCCCTATCTTGACTCCTGTTTTTTTGACAAATGTGAAAAAAGCCTGTCACAGCTGGAGTGATGTTTTATGAACAACTGAATATCAGGGATGGACCTCATCAACAGGTGGTTGTATGTCCTTAAAGCCATACATTCACTTTGCTAAAGAAAACACCCCTTTCAATTGCCAGTTTAACTAGTGTAATCCAGTAGAAATTTCTTTTTTTTCTTTTTGAGACAGAGTTTCGCTCTTGTTACCCAGGCTGGAGTGCAATGGCATGATCTCAGCTCACCGCAACCTCCGCCTCCTGGGTTCAGGCAGTTCTCCTGCCTCAGCCTCCTGAGTAGCTGGGATTACAGGCACGCGCCACCATTCCCAGCTAAGTTTTTGTATTTTTGGTAGAGACGGGGTTTCACCATGTTGACCAGGATGGTCTCGATCCCTTGACCTTGTGATCCACCCGCCTTGGCCTCCCAAAGTGCTGGGATTACAGGCTTGAGCCACCGCGCCCGGCCTCTTTTCCTTTTTTTTAAATTTTTTTATTATTTTTATTTTTTTAGAGATGGGGTTTCACCATATGGACCAAGCTGGTCTCAAACTCCTGACCTCAAGTAATCCACCCGCCTCGGCCTCTCAAAGTGCTGGGATTACAGCCATGAGCCACTGTGCCGGCCTAAGTAGCTCCTTTCCAAGACCCCACAGCCTGGGGTAATAAATCCTGCTGAGCTCTCTCTCTCTTTGCTATTCCCTAAAGTCCAACATCCTGTGGGTCAGCCTCTGAGAGCCATATAGCCTCCATCTCCTAGTGTCTATTTTACCTGTGTCTCTCATGACAAGTGGACATGGCATTTCTTTTTTTTTTTCCGAGCTAGCTGAGATTTTATTATTTTGGACCAAAAAAAAAAAAAAAAGCCAATTGAATTGTTTTGCAGCTGGAGGCATGGGCAAGGGGGGTTCCCCAGGCAGTAAACTCCCCACAGGTGAGCTGAGGGCTAGGGCTGAGCGTTGGGTGGGTCTCCCGTTCCCTGTGCTCCTCTGCACAGCAACCTCCCTCCCGGGCTCTGGGGCAGCCTCAGGAGGGGCAGGCTGGGAGGGGCTGTTGCAGCTGTTCACTTGGGCAGGACATCAGAGGACTCGGACACCAGCCTCCCATCGCGGGTCTCAATCTTCTTCACAACCACGGCCTTGGTGGAGCTGGTGCGGCTGAAGGCGGAGCCCGTGCCAGAGCCCAGGCTGTAGCTGAGGCTGGGGCTTGTGAGGCCCCCATAGGCAGAGCTCAGACCACCTGCATAGCTGCTGGTGGTCTTTGTGTGGATACTCATGTTCTGCATCCCAGACTCCAGCCGGCTCTCCTCGCCCTCCAGTAGCTTGCGGTAGGTGGCGATCTCGATGTCCAGGGCCAGTTTGACGTTCATCAGCTCCTGGTAGTCACGCAGCTGCCGTGCCAGGACATGGTATTTCTTAGAGACTTAATGGGATACACTGAGCTTACGCCTTTCCAAGAGCTTACCAGCCTGCCCTTGTTCATCCTGGAGCGTATGGTGGTATTGTGGTGGGCCCTTACTGGACACTCTGCCAAGTAACTGGAATGGCACTTGGCACTCTTGTCCAATTGGCTATCCCTTTCACCCTGGCATTTCATCAACCAGAAAAAGAAAAACCACCACACCGTAACCTACAAGAAGCCCCTTTAAGGGTCTTTTGACTCTCAAGTTTATTGAGATATAATTGGAGTCCCGCAGTGGGTACCTGATAAATTCAAAGCCCAAGATCAAATAGCTGCAGGATTTAAATCAATATTTCCATGGGTAACTATTTGTTTTTTAATTCTTCTTTTTTTTTTTGAGACGGAGTTTCGCTCTTGTTACCCAGGCTGGAGTGCAATGGCGCGACCTCGGCTCACCGCAACCTCCGCCTCCTGGGTTCAGGCAATTCTCCTGCCTCAGCCTCCCGAGTAGCCGGGACTACAGGCATGCGCCACCATGCCCAGCTAATATTTTGTATTTTTAGTAGAGACGGGGTTTCACCGTGTCTACCAGGATGGTCTCGATCTCTTGACCTCGTGATCCACCCGCCTCGGCCTCCCAAAGTGCTGGGATTACAGGCGTGAGCCACCGCGCCCGGCCTCCATGGGTAACTATTAATAAAAATGTAGATTATGGTATTCAGAGACCAGAAAAGAAACAAAATGTAGATTAGATAAATTACATCTATTGTAATCAACAGCAGTTTATTATTTACACCAGAAATGCTGTCAAAGAAATAGCTGAGCAATTAAGGCCTACTAGCCAGATAACTTAGAAAAACAAAATGGCCCTAGACATAATATTAGCTAAAAATGGAGGAGTTTGTGTTATGATTAAAACTCAGTGTAGCATCTTTATCCCAAACAATACTGCCCCCAATCAGAACATAACAAGGACCTTACAAGGATTTACCACTTTCTCGAATGAATTAGCTAAAAATTCTGGAGTCACTAACCCGTTTTTAGAACGGCTAGAGAGATGGCTCAGTAAATAAAAAGAAATATAGCCTCAATTCTTTTTTTTCTTTTTTCTTTCTTTTTTTCTTAAAGACAGGGTTTCACCGTGTTGGTCAGGCTGGTCTTGAGCCCCCGACCTCAGATGATCCGCCCGCCTTGGCCTCCAAAGTGCTTGGATTACAGGCGTGAGCCACCACACCCGGCCAGCCTCAATTCTTATTTCTCTTACAGCTATAATAGGTTTACTCATTCTTGTTGCATGTTCTGTCATACCGTGCATCCATGGACTAGTACGAAGACTTATATAAACAACACTTATTAAAAGCTCCCAGGCCAGGCTCGGTGGCTCGTGCCTGTAATCCCAGCATTTTGGGAGACCAAGATGGGCGGATCACGAGGTCAGGAGATCGAGACCAGCCTGGCTCACATGGTAAATCCCTGTCTCTACTAAAAATACAATAATTAGCTGGGCATGGTGGTGCACGCCTGTAGTCCCAACTACTTGGGAGGCTGAGGCAGGAGAACCACTTAAACCTGGGAGGCAGAGATTGCAGTGAGCCGAGATAGCTCCATTGCACTCCAGCCTGGCAAAAGAGCAATACTCCAACTCAAAAAATAAAATAAAATAAAATAAAACCTCCCTTAGTTCTACTTCACCTCATTGAGATAAACGTTTCCTTTTAAAAGATCACGCTAGTGCTCGCTTCAGCAGCACATATACTAAAGTTGGAACGATGCAGAGAAGATTAGCAAAACAAAAATTAAATATTTAAAATATATATAAAAGATCACGTGAAACAACAAAGCCGACATGTTAAAAAGCTTTAAAAAAGGAAACTGTAAAATACAATAAAATTCATCTTCGAAGGTTTTAGCCTGTTAAATTCCCTGTTGCTTGTTCTCACAATCAATTTTCTTGTTCTCTATGCCTCCTTGTCCCTAGTTACTGTAACAACCTTCCTTCCTGTCAACTCTAATCAATAACTCACATCTGTTGCCCTTGGTTACTCACTCTGCACCCATTCCATCCTTCAAAACCCCAAGTCCCACCACTGTGACTCATACATCGCCCTTCCCATCCTTACTTGGAATAATATTCAGTTTAGATTGTGTAGTCTGATCCCAGCCCATAGGGGAGTGACACAGATGTAGATTCTTTTTTTTTTTTTTTTTTTTTTTTGTTTGCGTGAGACGGAGTTTCGCTCTTGTTACCCAGGCTGGAGTGCAATGGCGCGATCTCGGCTCACCGCAACCTCCGCCTCCTGGGTTCAGGCAATTCTCCTGCCTCAGCCTCCTGAGTAGCTGGGATTACAGGCACACGCCACCATGCCCAGCTAATTTTTTGTATTTTTTAGTAGAGACAGGGTTTCACCATGTTGACCAGGATGGTCTCGATCTCTTGACCTCGTGATCCACCCGCCTTGGCCTCCCAAAGTGCTGGGATTACAGGCTTGAGCCACCGCGCCCGGCCCAGATGTAGATTCTTTACGTTAAAAATAAAAGCCCTGGGCCAGGCAATCCCAGCACTTTGGAAGGCCAAGGCGGGCAGATTACCTGAAGTCAGGAGTTTGAGACCAGCCTGACCAACATGAAGAAACACCATCTTTACTAAAAATACAAAATTAGCCAGGTATGGTGGCGCATCCCTGTAATGCCAGCTACTCGGAAGGCTGAGGTAGGAGAATCACTTAAATCCAAGAGCCAGAGGTTGCGGTGAGACAAGATCGTGTCACTGCACTCCAGCCTGGGTGACAAGAGTGAGACTCCTGCTCCAACCAACCAACAAACAAACCCTTCCCTCCTTTGTTCAGGGTGCTCTTGCAATCCTGATTAACACAAACAACACCCTTTTTGCAGAAGTAACTTGCCTTTTTTTTTTTTTTTTTCTGTGATGGAGTTTCGCTCTGCCGCCCAGTCTGGAGTGCAGTAGCGAGATCTCAGCTCACTACAACCTCTGTCTTCAGGGTTCACGCTATTCTACTGCCTAATCTCTCAAGTAGCTGGGACTACAGGCATCCACCACCACGCCCTGCTAATTTTTGTAGTTTTAGTAGAGACGGTTTCACCATATTGGCCAGGCTCGTCTGAAACTTATAACCTCGTGATCTGCCCGCCTCTGTCTCCCAAAGTGCTGGGATTATAGGCGTCAGCCACCGAGCCCGGCCCTGTCCACCTTTTAAATAAATTCAAAAACAGAAAGGGTAAAAAAGAGAGAATTTTCCCATGCTCTGGGATGGGCCTGGCTCAGCTCCTGGAGGAAGCCCAGTTTGAAAAGGCTGCAGCTAGGCCGGGCGTGGTGGCTCAAGCCTGTAATCCCAGCACTTTGGGAGGCCGAGGCGGGTGGATCACGAGGTCAAGAGATCGAGATCATCCTGGTCAACATGGTGAAACCCCGTCTCTGCTAAAAAAAAACTACAAAAAAAAATTAGCTGGGCATGGTGGCGCGTGCCTGTAGTCCCAGCTACTCAGGAGGCTGAGGCAGGAGAATTGCTTGAACCCAGGAGGCGGAGGTTGCGGTGAGCCGAGATCGCGCCATTGCACTCCAGCCTGGGTAACAAGAGCGAAACTCCGTCTCCAAAAAAAAAAAAAAAAAGAAAAGGCTGCAGCTGAGGCCGTCACTCTTCACTCAGCCCAGCATCTGATCCCATCTGTCACTCAGAGCCTGAGGGGGTGGGACCTTAAGTATTGTCCAATCACGGACGCTGGGCTGGAAACCGTCCAATCAGGCACGCAGCTGGAGCGAACAGGACCCGCTTTGGGGTTTGGCCCGGCCTTTGTGTCTCGCCGCAGCGGGAGCTCCAGGTTTGTCTTCACTGCTCTGCGTCCTCTGCTACTAGAGGCCCAGGCTTTGTGGCCCTGTGACCTGCAGGTGCACGGAGATCCGCAGCTAAGACGCCGGGACCCACGGAAGCCTAGAAATGGTGAGAGCGCCGGTCCAACATACCGAGAGAGGGGAGGGCCTGGTTGAAGCCGGTGGGAAGTGGCTGTGGCGGGACTCGGGCCTCCCTGCGGTTGGCGGGTAGCCCAAGGTCCAGGAGCCTGAGGAAGGAAGATAAACTTAAGTACAGTTTTATTAAGAAATATTTTAAAGGCCGGGCGCGGTGGCTCACGCCTATAATCCCAGCACTTTGGGAGGCCGAGGCGGGTGGATCACGAGGTCAAGAGATCGAGACCATCCTGGTCAACATGGTGAAACCCCGTCTCTACTAAAACTACAAAAAATTAGCTGGGCGTGGTGGCGCGTGCCTGTAATCTCAGCTACTCAGGAGGCTGAGACAGGAGAATTGCCTGAACCCAGGAGGCGGAGGTTGCAGTGAGCCGAGATCACGCCATTGCACTCCAGCCTGGGTAACAAGAGCGAAACTCCGTCTCAAAAAAAAAAAAAAAAAAAAAAAAAAAAAGAAATATTTTAAGCCAGGTGCTGTGGCTCATGCCTGTAATCCCAGCACTTAGGGAAATTGAGGCAGGCAGATCACCTGAGGTTAGGAGTTTGAGTGCAGCCTGGCCAAGAAGGCGAAACCCTGTGTCTACTAAAAATATAAAAACTAGCCAGGTGTAGTGGCAGGCGACACCTTCCACGACACCTCAACCTTGAAAAGCTGAGGCAGGAGAATTGCTTAAACACGGGAGGTCGAGGTTGCAGTGAGTCGAGATCACGCCACTGCACTCCAACCTGGGCTACAGAGTGAGACTCCATCTCAAAAAAAAAAAAAAGAAAAGGAATATTTTAGTTTGACCACTGAAGACAAGTTCAGCTAAATTTTTTTTTTTTTTAAAGACAGGGTTTCACCATGTTGGTCAGGCTGGCCTTGAACTCCCGACCTCAGGTGATCCACCCGCCTTGGCCTCCAAAGTGCTTGGATTACAGGCGTGAGCCACCACGCCCGGCCTCAGCTAAATTTTTTAATGAGAGAAAGGAGAAAATGTGCAGAGTGTGTCTGGCTGTGTGATAAGAAAAGAGAGCACTAGGCCGGGCGCGGTGGCTCAAGCCTGTAATCCCAGCACTTTGGGAGGCCGAGGCGGGTGGATCACGAGGTCAAGAGATCGAGACCATCCTGGTCAACATGGTGAAACCCCGTCTCTACTAAAAATACAAAAAATTAGCCGGGCATGGTGGCGCGTGCCTGTAATCCCAGCTACTCAGGAGGCTGAGGCAGGAGAATTGCCTGAACCCAGGAGGCGGAGGTTGCGGTGAGCCGAGATCGCGCCATTGCACTCCAGCCTGGGTAACAGGAGCGAAACTCCGTCTTATAGCTACTCACGCGAGATCGGAAGAGCGTGAGTAGAAAAAAAAAAAAAAGAAAAGAAAAGAGAGCACCGTCTAAGACATGGTGGGAAGGGTGTTTCTTTCCATAAACTGTTCCTGGAGCACACAGGATGGAGAATTTTATTAATCACAAACATTTTCCAGGATTATCTATGTGTTTCATCTTTCCCCATCTCATTTCTTTGTTCTATGCATTTCTTCCATTTGGCTTTTTCTGGGCTGCATCTTAAACCGGTAAACATAACTAAAGTGTAGCTTGACTTAAATAAGCTGTCTAATTATATTCATGTTGGAGAGTTCTGTGAGTCCCTAGTTTTTTTTTGTTGTTGTTTGTTTTTTTGTTTTTTTTTTTTTTT
>NW_022437167.1:21292-23821 GCF_009761245.1 Sapajus apella | reverse complement strand
TTTTAGTAGAGACGGGGTTTCACCATGTTGACCAGGATGGTCTCGATCTCTTGACCTCGTGATCCACCCGCCTCGGCCTCCCAAAGTGCTGGGATTACAGGCGTGAGCCACCGCGCCCGGCCCGATTCCCTAGTTTTTAAACAGTACTGTAGCTCAGAAGCATAGATGGGCCTATGGGGTTTGTGACTGGCAACTGCAGTGAGGACAATGTGATGGGACTGAGCCCTGAATCAGGGTCGGTGCTGACTCGGGGTATTGTCAGAATTCAAATGTTAGACTAAGTCGGTGTTGGAGAACTGTTTGATGTTCAGCAGATGCTACACATTTGGTGCCAGAAAAAAGATACCACGGAGGCCTTACCTGAAATAAAACCCTGGGTGTCTGGGAATGAGAGGCTCTGCTGTCCTGTATACAGGCTGTCACACTGCCCGTTGTCCTGTGATTCCAGGTCTGCTCCCAGGGTGACAGAGGACTGAAAACCTAGAGGAAAGGAGCTCTAATGACAGACTCCCTTTTCCCACAGCTGCCACCACAGGATTCCCACCCACTCACAAACACACACTCCGCATATCGACGTGTCCACACTCCTCCCAGGACTAGACACCACCCTCGTAAAGTGAATTCCGATCTTCGGATTTTTTTTTTTTTTTTTTGAGACGGAGTTTCGCTCTTGTTACCCAGGCTGGAGTGCAATGGCCCGATCTCGGCTCACCGCAACCTCCGCCTCCTGGGTTCAGGCAATTCTCCTGCCTCAGCCTCCTGAGTAGCTGGGATTACAGGCATGTGCCACCATGCCCAGCTGATTTTTTGTATTTTTAGTAGAGACGGGGTTTCACCATGTTGACCAGGATGGTCTCGATCTCTTGACCTCGTGATCCACCCGCCTCGGCCTCCCCACCACAGCATTTTTTATCCTAATGTTTCTTGCCAAAAAACACTGCTAGAAAATCAAAATCTCTGGAAATTCAGCAGTATTTTTTCCATGTCACCATTATAAGAAGAAACTGAGGCTGAAACACTGCTTTCACTTCCGTTACTGTGAAGGTGCAATTCTACCCACAAGGCCTGCGGGCTCTCCTCCTGCAGCTCAGGCTTTACTCTCTGATGCGACACTAGAGTGCTGCTGTGACAAATGGGGTTCACAGCAAATGTGAGCTGTGCTCTGGGCTGTGCCTCAGTGGCAGATGGTAGAGGTCAGGAGAGGACACTAGCAACCAGGAGAAAGCCAGCAGGAGCACTGTAGCGCAGAGCCAGGGAGTACAGAGCCACTGCTCTAAAATGTAAATAGCCAAAAAGATAGAATCCTGTTCAGCCATTTTTGTAGCAAAGTGAAAGCCTACCTTCCTTAGGCACCTGGCTTCAGGCTGCTAAACCACCTCCTGTTATGAAGATGTGAGATTGTCATTGAATATAAGGAATTGACATACACAGCTGGCTTCTTCGATCTCCGGGTGAATTCAGGATAAACTGTGTATGATGTGGTGCTGTAAATTCTACTTGTGGACTAATTCTTAGTCCTTCATTCTGTGTTTGCCGTCTCTTGAGCAGATTGACTATGATGAATGTCACATTCAAGTATAATTGTGTAACAAAACAGTTTTCTTTCGGTTCCATTATTGTGGGTTTTCTCTGGGGCTGGAGAAAATGTTTCTTTTAATTATTGTTTCCAAACACTGTCTAGAATTACCAGAAATAATATAAACACATAAGGTGCCAACCACAATTTACTCTAGAAGGGGCTTCTCTCAGTCCTCCAGTCAACTCACACTTGTGCATTCTGTCTCCTAAATATGTAGGCAGAATTGTGTCTCTGCCTATTTGCTATCTATAGTCCTCTACATCATTTCTAGAGAGGCTAGAGCAAATTTCTACAAACTTCACAGGGCAGCAATCAATCATTTTACCTCTTTCAATGACTCTTGTATCTTCAGACCTGCAACTGATTCAGAGACTATGAGGCCCAGAAACCCAATCAGTAACACGTGTGCACTGAATAGACGTGGAGACATGGGAATCTCCACTTTCCCTTTCCTCCTCTTGCCAAAATGCTCACGAATGTACAGGTAACCCCTGCTGCTACTCCAGCCATTCAGGCCCCAAATCTGCAGCTCCCAATTTTGAATCCAGATCTTGAGATTTGGGAAATAAAAAATTTGTATCTAAGAAATGCAATTTCTGGGCCGGGCGCAGTGGCTCACGCCTGTAATTCTAGCACTTTGGGAGGCCGAGGTGGGTGGATCACCTGAGGTCAGGAGTTCAAGACCAGCCTGGCCATCATGGTTGGTGGATCACCTGAGGTCAGGAGTTCAAGACCAGCCACCCCATCTTATAAAAAAGAAAAGAAAAAAGGCCGGGCGCAGTGGCTCACGCCTGTAATCCCAGCACTTTGGGAGGCCGGGGCGGGTGGATCACGAGGTCAAGAGATCAAGACCATCCTGGTCAACATGGTGAAACCCCGTCTCTACTAAAAATACAAAAAATTAGCTGGGCATGGTGGCGCGTGCCTGTAATCCCAGCTAATTTTTTGTA
>NW_022437167.1:5830-21192 GCF_009761245.1 Sapajus apella | reverse complement strand
AAACTCCGTCTCAAAAAAAAAAAAAAGAAAAGAAAAAAAAGAAATGCAATTTCTTTTGGTTATCAAACTCAGACATTAAAATGAAAGTGCAGTTATGTCCTTCTCCCTCCTTGAACTATCTATCCATCTCTTGAAACTGTTCACTATTGCCACAAGTAGCTATAAATTAAGCTCATTATGCCACATTGGACACTATATCCAATACCCTAAACCATAACAATATATACACGATATACATCTAATCAGTAATCAGTATTATTTCTGACAGACAACTTTGCACGTGCCCACTCTCTGTCCCTGTCTGTCATCTTTACAAATTCTCTCGTTACTGCTGATAATCAGAGTGCATTTCCAGGCAAGTTGCATCTTTGCTCCCAGGTTGTAATCCTCAAGCTTGACGCCAATAAAGTGTCTACTTGTATTCCTGTTGTGTCTTTTTTTTTAAGACTTCTGTAGAATGTGCTAGAGCAGCCTCTGTGAGGCGGTCTCTCCTTTGATTGTACTCCACTTTCTGTAATAAGAAAGGATGCAGAGCCAGGTAGATCTTTCCTAGAATCTGCAGCTAAGGTCTGGCCTCTGCCTGGGGTTTACAAAAAAAGGGCCGGACTTTGGATTGAGAATGTACAGAAAACTAACAAAAGGCGTTTTCTGCATTGTGAGATGTCAGCATAGACATCTTACAGCCCCCATTTGGGAGTGTGGCTATTTTTTTTTTTTTTTTAAAGATGAGGTTTCACCATATTGGTCAGGCTGGTCTCGAACTCCTGACCTCAGGTGATCCGCCCACCTCAGCCTCCCAAAGTGCTGGGATTACAGGCGTGAGCCACTGCGCCCGGCTTGGGAGTGTGGCTCTTTGAGATTTTCCGCATCTTGTTCATTGACCTGCTACAGTTATGTGAGAGACTCCAGGAGGAAAGAGAATCTGATGTTAGAATTTTAAGGGTAAATAAGCATCTTTGGAGTGGGAGATCGAGGCCATGAAGTATCCAGAGCCATGAGCACAAGTATATTCACCTGTAAAATGTGATACTGAAGTAGAGTATTTTTGTTCTTTCTTTACCCAAGAGCTAGCAAATCAGAACAAATGATCTAGGAGCTGGAGCTCCATCGGCTCCAGGCCACTGGAAATTCTCTCAAAATCACCTAGACATCTTTGAGGCATTTGAGGATGTCTAGAGCAGAATTTTGTCACGTTGACAAGAGTGGTTGATTCCGCTTCTGTCCTAGTGTAAGAAAAATGAGTCATCTGGTGTTTGTCCATCCCCTCATACAAGAGGTGTCTTGGGATGATACCCAGATGAGAGTTTTTCCAGTTTCCTGGTACTCGGATGATAAACAAGGAGGAAATCTGAAGACCCAAATAGATAAACTAGTTGCTTACATTTTATATAAGCATTAAAAAAAATACGTGAAGCAGTTATGGTTCCTACAATCCAGAGACTTTTAGACTAGACTAGCAACTGGATAAAGAATTGAATTATGTATCATATGGTTGGTACAATAAATAGATGTGTCCAAAACCTTTGGCTTTATTTAGGCCACTTTGTTTATATTGTGATTTCTGATGTCTGCACATAAAGGAATATTTATGATCAGAAGAATTGTTATTATAATTTCTTTTCTTTTTTTTTTTTTGAGACGGAGTTTTACTCTTGTCATCCAAGCTAGAGTACAGTGGTGCCATCTTGGCTCACAACAGCCTCTGCCACCTGGGTTCAAGTGATTCTTCTGTCTCAGCCTCCCAAGTAGCTGGAATTATAGGCACCTGCAATGGCGCACAGCTAATTTCTGTATTTTTTTTTTTTTTTTTTTTGGGACAGAGTTTCGCCCTTGTTACCCAGGCTGGAGTGCAATGGCGCGATCTCGGCTCACCGCAACCTCCGCCTCCTGGGTTCAGGCAATTCTCCTGTCTCAGCCTCCTGAGTAGCTGGGATTACAGGCACGCGCCACCATGCCCAGCTAATTTTTTGTATTTTTAGTAGAGACGGGGTTTCACCGTGTTGACCAGGATGGTCTTGATCTCTTGACCTCATGATCCACCCGCCCCGGCCTCCCAAAGTGCTGGGATTACAGGTGTGAGCCACCGCGCCCGGCCAAATTTCTGTATTTTTAATAGAGATGGAATTTCACCATCTTGGTCAGGCTGGTCTTGAACTCCTGACCTCGTGATTTATCTGCCTCGACCTCTTAAAGTACTGAAAGTCCAGACATGAGACACCATGTCCAGCCGTGTAATTTGTATTTCATTTTTTTCTTTTGACGGAGTCTCACTCTGTCCCAGGCTGAATTGCAGTGGCACAATCTTGGTTCATTGCAACCTTCATCCCCCACGGGGTTCAAGCGATTCTCCTGCCTCAGCCTCCTGAGTATAGCTGGAATTATAGGTGCCTACCACGGCGCCCGGCTAATTTTTGTAATTTTTAGTAGAGACGGGGTTTCACCATCTTGGCCAGGCTGGTCTTGAACTCCTGACCTCGTGATCCACCTGCCTTGGCATCACAAAGTGCTGGAATTACAGGTGTGAGCCACCGTGCCCTGCTGTATAATTTCGATTTCTTTTACCTTGCTAAGTGTACTTATTTGTTTTCTAATAAAATTACTCTAGAATGGCCTGGCACAGTGGCTCACACCTGTAATCCCAGCACTTTGGAAGGCTAGGGGAAACAGATCATAAGATCAGGAGTTTGAGACCGCCCGAATAATAATGATAAAACTCTGTCTCTATTAAAAATACAAAAATTAGCCAGACGTGGTGGCGCACACCTGTAGTTTACACTACTCTGCAGGCTGAGGTAGAAAAACCGCTTGAACCCAGTAGGTGGAGGTTGCAGTGAGCCTAGATCACACCACTGCACTCCAGCCTGGGTGACAGAGTGAGACTCTGTCTCAAAAAAATATATACCATAGAAAATATTAACGGATTTGTTTGAATTGCACATTAGTATATAGTATTAAGTTGACAGGGCAGTGGTTAGAAAAAATTAAAATTATGGAAACTCTGTGATTTAAGTTTTTTTAAGCACCTCATAAAAAACAAAACTGAAAGTATCCCAGTGGCATAGAGGGCAGAATTCTACGTAGGGTCCTCACCTAGCCTCAAACCTGTTCAGATTCACCCTTTTGGGAGGTTATATTTAGATCTGACTCTACCCTGGAGTCTTGCCTCCCAAAACTGATGAGAAGAGATCAGAGTTTTGGCTGGTGAATCCTGCTGCCTTTCCAGAGCTGGTGCTCACAATTTCCTGAAACCCAAAAGCAGATAAATGGGAAAAATAAAGTATGTATTGTAGAGTCTTCATTTTAAAATTTTCTATTAAAACCAGGGCTTGCAGAGGCATTCTATTTTGCAACGGGTTTTCTAGTCCTGTAGATCCAGTAGTTGCTGCACATATCACAGAAAAAGTAAATATAAGTAGAATAAAATTTTTTCTAAATTACATGAAATTCTTTCTTTCTAGGCCAGGCGTGGTGGCTCACGCTTGTAATCCAAGCACTTTGGAGGCCAAGGCGGGCGGATCACCTGAGGTCAGGAGTTCAAGACCAGCCTGACCAACATGGTGAAACCCCGTCTTTAAAAAAAAAAAAAAATTCTTTCTTTCTATATCTTTTTCATCTTTCTGTGGTTAGCTTTTATTCTATACTTTTTTTTTTTTTTGAGATGGAGTTTCACTCTTGTTGCCCAGGCTGGAGTGCAATGGTGTGATCTTGGCTCACTGCAACCTCCACCTCCCAGGTTCAAGCTATTCTCCTGCCTCAGCTTCCTGAGTAGCTGGGACTACAGGCATGTGCCATCATGCCTGGCTAATTTTGTATTTTTAGTAGAGATGAGGTTTCTCCATGTTGGTCAGGCTGGTCTCAAACTCCTGACCTTAGGTGATCCACCTGCCTTGGCCTCCCAAAGTTCTGGGATTACAGGTGTGAGCCACTGCTCCCGGCCTATTCTGTACAGTTTTTTGAAAAAAATTTGATAATGGAGAAACAGAAGAAGAAATAAAAATGCTGGGCCTTTTATCCAACTCCTGGAAATTATTAAACCTTTAGTACCAGCCCCCAGGATGTTATGTTTATTAAATCACATAATGTGTTTTGCCCAGCACAGTGCTCTGTATCCTGCTCTAGAGCACATAGTACCTGCTTAATAAACATTGCATTAGTACATGTATATATGTTGTTTTTTAGATACAGAATTATTCAAACATTGCTGCCTCTGTTTCCTCTGTGTATTTTAAAGGGCCAGCAAAGAATAGAAAACTTTAGGATGGAGATGGGTTATTTTTATTTGTACCAGAAGTATTTGGTTGTGACAGGAGTGCTGAGTGGAAGGGACTCTGTGCTGTGCCTGCTTTCTCTAACTGATGCTAATAATGAGCCCGGGGGAGCAACAGCAGCATTGAGAGGGGACTTGTTTGAAACACCCATCCATGGACCCTTTCCAAACCTGCAGAATCACATGACATAGAGTGGGACCAACATTACCAAGTGGTTATAAGCTCGTGAGAGCTTGAGAGGCAGTGCTTAGCTTAGTGGTTACCAGCCCAGGCTTCTCATTAGGATCACGTGACCAATTTGCAGAAATCTCTTGTGCCCTCCCCACAGCTTCTGTTTATTCATCTGGGTGAAAGCATCCGTGTTGTTTTAGTGAAGTGCCTCATGTGACTCTAAGGCGAGGCCAGAATCAGGTATGAGGGCTTCAAAATACATTCCTGAGAGTTAAGTTCCACCTTTGCACTAAAGGGTGGTCACGGGGCCTGCTGTGTTTGGGTTTGGTAGGGACAGGTCAGTGTGGTGTGTATTTCCATTACCGTAGCAGAAATTGCTGGTGTCTGTGGCAGGGGAGGGCACCTGAGGACAGGAAAAGAGAATCTGGTATTTCTATCTTCATGGAGCAGCTTATTGTTCCTTAATGTCTTCTGTTTAAAAGACAGAAATGAGTGGACTTTTTTTTTTTAGATGGAGTCTTGCACTGTTGCCCGGCTGGAGTGCAGTGGTGCAATCTCGGCTCACTGCAACCTCCACCTACCAGGTTCAAGTGATTCTCCTGCCTCAGCCACCTGAGTAGCTGGGACTACAGGCGTGTGCCACAATGCCCAGCTAAGAGTGGACTTTTTCTGTCTTTTTTTTTCTGCTAGTTGATGTCATGCTAGCTGGTAAACATGTGGTACTGACACTTTGAAAGGCATATTCTCAAGATGCAGGTGTGAGTAATTTGTCCAGAGACTCTCATCTGAGAAGAAATGCCAGAGGAGGAGAAAGGAACAAAATTACCTTTCTTTTGAAAAACTTGTCTCAAATCCAGAGCTGTGTTCACTCTGCCTCCTGGACTGCCATGCATTTAGTGCTCACAACCCTTTACTTCTCGTGTTTTTCCTCCCTAATGGGTTTGGTTCAACTACTACTTTAAATTTTTATTATAGTCAAGGGTCTCTGAAAAATATTTCTTTCCTATATCTGAGAGGCTTCTCTACACTTTCTACATCATAGCTTCTTATACGCCACGCAGAATTCTCAGCAAGAATTTATGATTTGAAGACTTGGGGCGGTGGCTCACGCTTGTAATCCCAGCACTTTGGGAAGCGGAGGTGGGCAGATCACCTGAGGTCAGGAGTTGGAGACCTGCCTGACCAACATGGAGAAACACCATCTTTACTAAAAATATAAAATTAGCCAGGCATAGTGGCGCATGCCTGTAATCCCAGCTAGTCAGATGACTGAGGCAGGAGAATACCTTCAAAAACAAAAAAAAACAAAAAACTGAGCAGTGCCTTCTAACCTAACTGGTCTTTTCTATCTAAAAAATATTCACAACTCATTTTGTATGATGTAAATATGGCACCTGAAAATGTACACATTCTTTTTCATGCTCTTAATTTTATACTTTATTATCTAGAACAATATTATATCAACTGATGTGAATCTTATGCTGTTTTTATTTCTCAGAGTTAGACAATACATAAAAGAGTATTTCTATGTTGAAAATGATTTTATTGGATACTTGTAGTCCTGTAAGTCAGAACCAGTTCTGTTTACTCTCTCATTTCACCTTAAGTCAAATTAAAAATTCTGCCCATGGCAACTTGGCAATTGTGTGTGTGTGTGTGTGTGTGTGTGTGTGTGTGTGTGTGTGTTTCAGAGACCATTGCAGTTTAGACATGTGACCATAGAATTCTATCTGGAGGAGTGGCATTGCCTGGACACAGCACAGTGGAATTTTTATGGAAATATGATGTTAGAGAACTACAGAAACCTTGTCTTCTTTGGTGAAGATAATTTGAATACATAATTCATAACATATGCTAAAGGTTGTATTTCTCTATTTTAGTAGACTGTTTTTTAGTGATTTATTCTTTGCATAAAAGAGTTTCAGATCCTCTTTTTCCAGAAAATATTTAGAATTTGTTTGTTTGGAAAAGAATTTCTTCTAGATGTTTCATCTTAATCTAAACTTTTCACATGCCTTAAATAAGCTGTATTCTTCACTCTAAATTAGTAATAATTCCAGAAATTTGGTGGCATAAAATATTGTTGCCCCCACCTGAAAATCTAATTGCCACCTCCAATGTTTGATTCAGTACTACAAGGTAGTAAAATTAAGAAACCTACAAATTGAAAGTATTTTCTAAATATTTTAAAACTTCTGTTATAAATTAGTATTTTGGTATTACTAGAATATTTGATCACATCTTCTCCGCTGAGCACATCACTAGCTTGTAATTGGAAAACATGAGGAAGATTCACGTTATTTGTTTATTTATTTATTTATTTTTGAGACAGCCTTGCTCTGTCGCCCAGCTGGAGTGCAGTAACACGATCTCTGCTCAATGCAACCTCCGTGGCCTGGGTAGAGCGATTCTCCTGCCTCAGCCTCTCCAGTAGCTGCGATTACAGGCACATGTTGCCATGCCCAGCTAATTTTTTATATTTTCAGTAGAGACGGCATTTCACCATGTTGGCCAGGATGGTTTTGATTTTCTGACCTCCTGATACGCCCACCTGTACCTTCCGAATTGCTGGGATTACATGCATGAGCCACCGCGCCCGGCCTGCTATTTATTTTTTTAATAAGGCAGGTATTGTGGACCCGCGAGGTTGCTCCTGCTTATAATCCCAGCACTTTGGGAGGCCGAGCCAGGTGGATCACCAGAGGTCAGGAGTTTGAGACCAGCCTCACCAACATGAAGGAACCCTGTCTCTACTAAAAATACAAAATTAGTCAGGCGTGGTGGAGCATGCTTGTAATCCCAGCTATTCGGGAGGCTGAGGCAGGAGAATCGCTTGAACCTGGGAGCTGGTGGTTGCAGTGAGCCGAGATCGCGCCATTGCACTCCAACCTGGCAACAAGAGTGAAACTCTATCTCAAAAAAAAAAAAAGATAAGAAAAAAAGGTATTGTCTTTCAGCCACACCTGATCACCTGTCTGGAGCAAGGAAAAAAACTTTTAATATGAAGAGGCATGAGATGACTGCCAATCCTTCAGTTAGGTACAAGTGAAAATCAATATGACAGACAACACAGATAAAAAGTCCCAAGGTTAGGCCGGGCGCGGTGGCTCAAGCCTGTAATCCCAGCACTTTGGGAGGCAAAGGCGGGTGGATCACAAGGTCAAGAGATCGAGACCATCCTGGTCAACATGGGTGAAACCCCGTCTCTACTAAAAATACAAAAAATTAGCTGGGCATGGTGGTGCATGTCTGTAATCCCAGCTACTCAGGAGGCTGAGGCAGGAGAATTGCCTGAACCACCAGGAGGTGGAGGTTGCGGTGAGCCGAGATCGCGCCATTGCACTCCAGCCTGGGTAACATGAGTGAAACTCCGTCTCAAAAAAAAAAAAAAAAAAAAAAGTCCCAAGGTCAAAGAGAAAGCCAATCCTTAAAATGTGATTTGGGAAACTGTGTTCCAAAGGAAATAGTTCCTGGGCAGATGGGCTTTTTTTGTGTGTTTTTAATTTTGCCCTCACAAAGAGGCAACTTCTGTCTTACGTTTTTAAGTTCTCTAAGAATTCTATTTTTCTTCTGGCCGGGCGTGGTGGCTCACGCCTGTAATCCAAGCACTTTGGAGGCCAAGGCAGGTGGATCACCTGAGGTCGGGAGTTCAAGACCAGCCTGACCAACATGGTGAAACCCCCTCTTAAAGAAAAAAAAAAAATTCTACTTTTCTTTTGGTGAGCTTTCTTCAAGTTCACAGTGAACTCCAAAGTCCTCTTCCTGGCATTTAAGAGACCACACAATGTGGCTGCTTTTCCATTGTTTTGGGAACACACAAATATCTGCATGATTTTGAGAAACTAAAACTATTTTTTTTTTTTTTTTTTTGAGACGGAGTTTCGCTCTTGTTACCCAGGCTGGAGTGCAATGGCGCCATCTCGGCTCACTGCAACCTCCGCCTCCTGGGTTCAGGCAATTCTCCTGCCTCAGCCTCCTGAGTAGCTGGGATTACAGGCACGCACCACCATGCCCAGCTAATTTTTTTGTATTTTTAGTAGAGACGGGGTTTCACCATGTTGACCAGGATGGTTTCGATCTCTTGACCTTGTGATCCACCCGCCTCGGCCTCCCAAAGTGCTGGGATTATAGGCGTGAGCCACCGCGCCCGGCCTACTAAAACTATTTTTTACGTTCTCTTTTTGCATCAGGTCTGCAATATGTTAGAGTAGTAGTTTCCGTTTATGTTTTTGCACGGTCCATTCTGTTTTCATTGCTATGTAGCCTTGAATATAGTTTGACATTATAAGTATGGTAGCCTTCTGCTTTGTTCTGTTTCCTCAAGATTGCTTTAGCTATTCAAAATGTATTTTAGTTTCATGTAAATTTTAGAATGTTTTTTACATTACTGTGAAATAAATACCACTGCAGTTTTGATAGGAAGTTTTTATTTATTTATTTATTTATTTATTTGAGACAGAGTCTCACTTTGTTGCTAGGCGCCAGGCTGGAGTGCAGTGGCACAATCTCAGCTCACGGCAACCTCTGCCTCCGGGTTCAAGCAATTCTCCTGCCTCAGCCTCCCGAGTAGCTGGGACCACAGGCGCACGCCACCACGCCCAGCTGATTTTTTTTTGTATTTTTAGTAGAGATGGGGTTTCACCATGTTGACCAGGATGGTCTCGATCTCTTGACCTCGTGATCCGCCGGCCTTGGCCTCCCAAAGTGCTGGGATTACAGGCTTGAGCCACCGCGCCCAGCAATAGGAAGTTTATTGAATCTATAGATCATTTTGAATAATATAGCAATTTAATAATATTAATTTTATCCATAAACTATTTTAAAACTTGTTTGGTTCTTCTCTGATTTTTTTATTGATTTCTTTTTACTATAATAATTTTTTACCTCCTTGGCTAATTTTTTTCTTGGAAATTTATTATTTAATGTTATAGCAAATAAGATCTTTTTCTTTCTTTTTTTTTCTTTCCTTTTTTTTTTTTTTTTTTTTTTTGTAGAGTCTCACACTGTCCCCTAGCCTGGAGTGCAATGGGTGATCTTGGCTCACTGCAACCTCCGACTCATGGGTTCAAGAGATTCTCCTGCCAGGCGCGGTGGCTCAAGCCTGTAATCCCAGCACTTTGGGAGGCCAAGGCGGGTGGATCACGAGGTCAAGAGATTGAGACCATCCTGGTCAACATGGTGAAACCCCATCTCTACTAAAAATACAAAACATTAGCTGGGCATGGTGGTGCGTGCCTGTAATCCCAGCTACTCAGGAGGTTTAGGCAGGAGAATTGCCTGAACCCAGGAGGCGGAGGTTGCGGTGAGCTGAGATCGCGCCATTGCACTCCAGCCTGGGTAACAAGAGTGAAACTCCGTCTCAAAAAAAAAAAAAGAGATTCTCCTGCCTCACCCTCTGTAGTAGCTGAGATTGCAGGCACCCACCACCACTCAGCTAATTTTTGTATTTTTAGTAAAGACAGGGTTTTACCATGTTGGCCAGGCTGGTCTCAAACTCCTGACCTCAGATAATCCACTTGCCTCGGCCTCCCAAAGTACCGGGATTACAGGTGTGAGCCACCGTGCCCAGTCCGTTCCTTTATCAGTTGGTTTGTTTGAACTGTATGAAACCATGCATATACTTCTATGTTAATTTTATATTTTGCTAATTTGCTGGGTGTATTTATTAGTGGAGACGGATTTTTATGTACTGTTTATGGTTTTAAATATAAGATTGTATGATCTACAAACAACTTTTTCCTTATTTTTCTTCAATTTCAGTGGATCTTTTTATTTTTTTGACTAATTCTGCCACATACTTCCAGTGCTACATTAAAATAGAAGCATTTACAATAGGCACAATATAGTTGTATTGGTGTCTGAATGTGATGGAGCAAACACCTCTTAAAGTTTTCACGAATTTTAGAAGGTAAAGATCTTCTGTTGGGTCCATACGGTGCTGAGATGCCCTCTGACTTTGTAGTGGAGAGGGGTTGGAGCTTGGTCACAAGGCTGCTGGGTCTGCACTAGGGTCCACCTTTAGTTAGCTTCTTACAGGGGATTGGGTAATTGTAATTCTCATTTTCTTTTTTTTTTTTTTTTGACAGTTTGAGTACCAATAAGTCTTTATTTATTCATTGTATTTTCCCAGGGAAAGGAGAAGGGAAGGGAAGAGTCAGCATGTGTTAATAAATGATTAGAAAATTGGAAATACCCAGTACAGCAAAATCAACCATCAAATAAACACACCCCAGTGACGGGGTCACCAAAGCCCAAAGGGGCTCAATCTCCTGCAGTTTAGGAATGAGGGAAAGGGATTAGGAAAAGGATAGACAGGTACAGGCTTTCCTACCCTCCCTCCCATAAATTCAAGATTTTACACAAAGCTTTGGTTTCTAGCAGTAAACATGGAGTTACATTTGTTCATGTCCTATTAAACAATCTTGTGGCCGCTTTGACATAAGTTTCTAGCACCTGCATAAAAGTTCCTGAGTGACTTGGATATACATTCATATTCCCTTTCTTGGCCTCCTGACCCCACTTTCTACATGGAAGGCCCCCAATTGCATCTCCCTACTTTAGGATTAAAAATTAAGTAGGTTTGGCCAGGCGCGGTGGCTCAAGCCTGTCATCCCAGCACTTTGGGAGGCCGAGGCGGGTGGATCACAAGGTCAAGAGATCGAGACCATCCTGGTCAACATGGTGAAACCCCGTCTCTACTAAAAAATACAAAAAATTAGCTGGGCCTGGTGGCGCATGCCTGTAATCCCAGCTACTCAGGAGGCTGAGGCAGGAGAATTGCCTGAACCCAGGAGGCGGAGGTTGCGGTGAGGCGAGATCGCGCCATTGCACTCCAGCCTGGGTAACAAGAGTGAAACTCCGCCTCAAAAAAAAAAAAAAATTAAGTAGGTTTGATCCTTCTAAAATACAGCAGTCTCTCTTTTTTTTTTTTTTTTGAGACAGAGTCTTGCTCTGTCATCCAGGCTGGAGTGCAGTGGCGCGATCTTGGCTTACCGCAACCTCTACCTCCCAGTTTCAAGTGATTCCCCTGCCTCCGCCTCCCGAGTAGCTGGGATTACAGGCACGCGCCACCATGCCTGGCCAATTTTTTGTATTTTAGTAGAGATGGGGTTTCACTGTGTTGGCCAGGATGGTCTTGAACTCCTGACCTTGTGATCCACCTACCTCGGCCGCCCAAAGTACTGGGATTACAGGTGTGAGGCACCACGCCTGGCCTACAGCAGTGTCTTAAGTATTTGTCATGAATACATCATGAAATGGTCGGCTGGACATGGTGGCTCACCAAAACAAATCTATTGGTCGTGATTCACGAGGCTGGAACAAGGAATGGAGGGTTTCTAGCTTCTTCCGGATTTTTGCATACATTGTTTAAAAGTTGTGGAGACACTCCAAGCATTAACTGTGTACGAGTGTGGGTGTGTAGGTTTTTTTTTGGGGGTGAACAGAAAAGAGGGCAGGGTGGAAGACATGTTTTTAGGACAGAAGATCTGGTCTGATAGGCAAGGAGGAATACAAAAGAAAGGATGGTTCAAGATCCCCACTTTAAGAAGAGGGCCCCCCAAACTAATGTTTTAGATCTTTTTGCCTGGTGCAGAACCTTCTGTCAAAGATGCTTTGGCTATTTTTCTCTCAATACAAAAAAGTTTGTAAACAAAACCCCAAAGAACAGGGAGAAAGACCAATACATTATATTTACACAAAGTAGGCCACCTAGCAATCACCAGATCAGTGAAGTCCTACAAAGCCCAGACAAATACAATAACTAGAGGGGGGCGGTATTTAGGGGAGACAAGAACCCGGGAGCAGACACACACCACCCAGTGTGTTCTATTGCATTTGTCCTGTTTCAACACAGTGAGGTAGGTTTGCGGTGATCTCAGCATGCAAACGAAACCCCGTTTTCTCTTTTAGCTACCATGACACTACTAATCACTACTGCAGCAGGGCAGGACACGGGCCCCAGGCACCACAAAGCCCTGCTCATGTGTCTTCCTGGAACCCAAGAATTTTGACAGGTTAAGGATTTTAGACCTTACTTCATGTAGCCATCCCTTGACAGCACAGGATTAAGTACAGGGGTACTGGTCTTAAAACTTAACCTTACCAACTCCGGTTTTATGAACACACACACCCTGTTGTGCATGGTAGGGCTCGTCTAATCTGGTGAAGAATGGATCTGGGATGTAAAGCACATCCTGTGCCCCTAGGATTAGACAACCCTCACCTAATCTTGGCTTCCTCTCTGGGCCTTTCACCTGGCCCAGCCTCTGCACCACCATTTCCTGTTTAGACTAATTTCCAGTCTTCAGTAGGAGGCAATTAAGTCATGGAGCAACCCAGTTAAAACCTAGTCTCCCATAAAACATTTTCAAGGCGGAGGGGGTTTCAAGAGGACACTATGGCAGAAAAGCCAGCTCTCACTGGCAAAAATGAGGTAGTTCAATAGGCTGTGCACTCCAAATAGTTGCTCTCCATGGTGGCAAAAACAACAAAAAGTTTTCCTGCTGTGCAGACCTGGAGCTGCTGCCGACTTATCCCTGAGATTGCTCATGTACCTGAGAACACAGTGCAGGAAATGAGGGCCTTAGATTAAAATATACGAAAATACAAAACCAGAATATTTATATTAAGGAAAAAAAAAAACTTAAAATGTACAAGATACGTCATTCGCACACAGCTAGTGCAGTTGGCATCCTGGAGAAAGTGGGACCCAAGGTGCAGTATCCAAAGGAGCAAATAAATAAAATCACATTGACCCAGAACGGGGCGGGGTGAGTGTAGGAGCAGCAGGTCTGCAGCTGTTCCCCCAAACACCCTTTTTGCCATCATCACTACCCATTGCTTGGGACAGTTGCCAGCACCCTATCCCAAAAGTGGGTATGAGGATATAAGATGTGGGAAAAAAAAAACTGCCTTATTCCTGAGAGATTCCCTTCCACAGAATGTAGTGGCTTGGCTCCATGAATCTGGTCTTATACTTAATCATTTCACTCTGGCATGGGAATTATTATTATACATCCTTCTTTAAAAGGAAAACAATTTCCCTATCCAGGCCACTTTCAAAAGCTGGAAATTCTGGGGATGGAGTCTCAGATAAAGCGTGCAGGTTGTAGGGGGATTCCCTCCTCCTGGTCGCCCCCAGAACCCTCACTTGCATTTGGACAGAGCATGGATGGAGTTCCTTTGACTCACCCTTTCCCCCGACCTAGAGGAAAGAAAGGGTGATGGTGTGAACCCCAGCCTGAGATATATGGCAGTGCCAACTAGCCCCAATGCACCCTATTCCCACTTTCTCCACTCTGCCTGCTCCTCGAAACTTCCCGATAGCAAAAGAATAGACCCCGCCCATTGGGGCTCAATTCTGGGCCTCCGGCAGCAGGGCAGGGCTATGGATTTCTTCTTCTTCCTCCCGAAAGTATGTTGGCTTTCCCTGTGCGCTAGGGGCCTGCTGGGCCTTCAGTGGACATGAGGCTACCATATGGCTGATGCTCTGGCAGAAGTGGCACTTATTGGGCTGGGGTGGCAGCTTGCATTCCTTGGCATGATGGTCTAGACCTCCACAGTTGTAGCACCTGTCTCCTTTTGATCTGCGCTTCTGCATGTTCTTCCTTTGGCCGCCTCTCACTCCCAATACAGAACACCCCACCAGGTCCAGTGACACGGATGGATTCCAGACCCTTGGCTGACTTCTTAAAGGTGAACTCCACGGCCTCACCCTCCTTCAAGCTCCGGAAGCCCTCCATGTGCAGCTTACTCTGGTGCACAAAGACGTCCACTGGGGGGTCGAGCGCGACCCCGGAGCGGGCCGTCATGGACAGGAAGCCGAACCCCATGCGCACGTTGAACCACTTACAGATGCCTGTACTGCGCAGCAGCTGAGGCTCGTCTGCCGCCCGGGCCGCGTCCTCTGGCGCCTCCTTGGGCGCCTCTTCGGGCGCCTCTTCTGCCGCCTTGGCACAGCCACCTGCAAACTGTTGGTTGGACACGGAGCCCATGGTAGTCGGCTGAGCCCGTGGCCCCGGGCCCCTGGTCGGGTGGCTGCTGGCCCCAGAGAAGTCCGAAGGCAAAAGGGCCGCATTTTCTTTTTGAACAGACTGAATATCCTTCAGGACTTTGCTCCATAGGGCAGACACTAGGGCAGGTTTTTGCAGTCAGGTCCACATATGGTGGGCCTTGTATCAAGACGTAAATGAGTCCACATATGGTGGGCCTTGTATCAAGACAGGTTTTACTGAGTACCAGGGAGCGTTTCCTCAGGTAACTGTGTGGGTTTCAATGTAGGCAGAACTGACCATAAACGATGGCTCACATAACTGAAACTGAGTCATTGAACCTCTTCAGAGACTACAGTAAAGGCCAAGGTCTGCAGGCCTGCCCTCATAGCTGAAAATGGGTGTCTTCTTTTTGGTCTCTGGAATGGCAGGACCTCTCCCCGACTGTGGCTGGAGGAGTTTTGGATGATTACAGAGTAAGTTCAGATTCTTAGTGGGACCAAGTTGAGTGACCCTACCCTGGTTTGTAGCCACCAACCAGGGTCCTGTAGTTTCCCACCTGAATGAGGGCCTGCCTCCTCAATAGATCACTTCTCAATCTTAAGCTTTACCAGCATTTCACAACTCCCTCCCTGGATCTCAGAACTCTCTTAGAGGCATTTATTTTTGAGATGTCATCTTGCTGCACAACCCAGGCTGGTCTGAAATGCTGGCCTGAAGCATTTCTCCAAACTTAACGTACCATGTAGCTGTCATTACAGGTGTGAGCCATAATGCCTGGTTCTAATAAAGCCATTTTTGTCAGAAAAGGCTGACTTGCTTTGCAGTAAGGGGATATGAAAATAGGGCACTTTTAATCTTTTCATCTTACTGATATCACTCTCCCTATATGTTTTTTACTTTTGATTTTCTTTTTTTTTTTTTTTTTTTT
>NW_022437167.1:1778-5730 GCF_009761245.1 Sapajus apella | reverse complement strand
TGCCTGTAATCCCAGCTAATGTTTTGTATTTTTAGTAGAGACGGGGTTTCACCATGTTGACCAGGATGGTCTCGATCTCTTGACCTCGTGATCCACCCGCCTCAGCCTCCCAAAGTGCTGGGATTACAGGCTTGAGCCACCGTGCCCGGATACTTTTAATTTTCTATTTCAATTTTTTTTTTTGAGACTGAGTCTCGCTTTGTTGCCCAGGCTGGAGTACATTCATATCTTTGAATTTGCCAGTCTGACTTGCTTTTAATTCCTTGTTTCATTCAGTTTTTGTTAGAAAACACACAGTGTATAATTTTACTCTTTTAAAATTGATTTGTTGTTTTGTCCCAACAGAATGCATCAGAAACAAATAAGAATACTGTGTATTAGCCAGGTGTGGTGGCTCGCGCCTGTAATCCCAGCACTTTGGGATGCCGAGGTAGGTGGTTTACCTGAGGTCAGGAGTTCAAGACCAGCCTGGTCAACATGGTGAAACCCTGTCTCTACTAAAAATACAAAAATTGCCAGGTGTGGTGGCACACGTCTGTAATCCCAGCTACTCAGGAGGCTGAGGCATGGGAACTGCTGGAGCCCGGAAGATAGAGGTTGTGCCACTGCACTCCAGCCTGGCTGAAAGAGGTAGAATCTGTCTCCAAAAAAAAAAAAAAAAAAAAAGTACCGTATATTATCTTGGTTTTGACTGGAGAGGTTTTTTTGTGTCTATTAAGCTTAGTTGGTCTATAGTATGGCTTGGATGTCCGTGTTGTCCAAACCTCATGCTGCAATATAAATCCTCAGTGTTGGATGTGTGACCTGGTGGAACATGTTTCGGTCATGGGTAAATTTCTCATGAATGACTTGGTACTTCCTCTTGGTAACCAAAAAGTTTACTCTCTTATTAATTCAAATCAGCGCAGGTTCATTAAAAGAAGCTGGCTCCTTCACCTCACACTTGCTCTGTGTCTTCCCATATAATATGTCCAGTAACTCTTTACCTTCCACCATGATTTTTTAAGCTTTCTGAAATCCTCACCAGAAGCAGATGCTGGCACACACTTCTTATACAGTCTGTCAAACTGCGAGCCAAATAAACTTTTTTAAATTTTTTTTGAGATGGAGTTTCGCTCTGTCACCCATGCTGGAATGCAATGGCATGATCTCAGCTCACTGCAATTTCGACCTCCTGGGTTCAAGTGATTCTCCTGCCTCAGACTCCTGAGTAGCTGGGATTATAAGCGCATGCTACTATGCCTAGCTAATTTTTGTAGTTATAGTAGAGAGAAAACTGTGGGATTACAGGCGTGAGCCACCAGGCCCAGTCTAACCTTTTTTCTTTATAAATTATGCACTTTCAAGCTGGGCGGGGTGGCTTACGCCTCTAATTCCAGCATTTTGGGAGGCCAAGGCGGGTTGATCACAAGATCAGAAGTTTGAGACCAGCCTGACCAACATGGTAAAACCCTATGTTTACTAAAAATACCAAAAAAAAAAAGCCTGGTGTGGCAGTGCACACCTGTAATCTTAGCTACTCGGGAGGCTGAGGCAGGAGAATCACTTGAACCCAGGAGGTGGAGGTTGCAGTGAGCCCAGATTGCACCACTGCACTCCACCCTGGGTGACTGAGAGTCCGTGTCAAAAAATAAAATAAAATGAAGGCCAGGCGTGGTGGCTTACACCTGTAATCCAAGCACTTTGGAGGCCAAGGCGGGCAGATCACCTGAGGTCGGGAGTTCAAGACCAGCCTGACCAACATGGTGAAACCCCGTCTTAAAAAATAATAATAAAAATGAAAATAAAAATAAATTGTACACTCTCAGTATGTCTCTATATGCAAAATAATTAATATAGTCTAATATTGTCTAAGTTTTCTATTTATTTATTTATTTTTATTTTTTTTGGGATGGAGTTTCGCTCTTGTTACCCAGGCTGGAGTGCAATGGCGCGATCTCGGCTCACCGCAACCTCCGCCTCCTGGGTTCAGGCAATTCTCCTGCCTCAGCCTCCTGAGTAGCTGGGATTACAGGCACGCGCCACCATGCCCAGCTAATTTTTTGTATTTGTAGTAGAGATGGGGTTTCACCATGTTGACCAGGATGGTCTCGATCTCTTGACCTCGTGATCCACCCGCCTCGGCCTCCCAAAGTGCTGGGATTAAAGGCTTGAGCCACCGCGCCCGGCCTTCTATTTATTTTTTAACCGAAGTTTCTATTATTGCAAATGGGGTCTTGATGTCAATTATTATGATGCTATGTATGTCTTGGTTCACTTTGCCGATATTTGCTTTGTATATTTTGCAGCCCTGATATTATATACAGTACATATATACCTATAGATAGATCAATACTATAGTTATAGATTCCTGGTAAGCCAACTCAATTTACCATAATATAACATCAATCTTTGTCTCATGGTAGTACTTGACTTAAAGCATATTATATCTAATATAACTACCTCACTCAATTGTGATTACGATTTTGATGGAATATACATTTTTTTCTTGCTGTTACTTTCAGCTTATTTGCTCAATGCCAACATGAGTCTTGTAGGCAGCATACTGTATGCCTTTTTTTTTTTTTAAAAACCACTCAGGCATTCTATATTTTGTTACATATATAATTTTATTTATTTACTTATTTTAAGACAAAGCTTTTCTATTTTTGCCCAGGCTGCAGTGCTATGGTGTGATCTCAGCTCACTACAACATGCACCTACCACATTCAAGCAATTCTCCTGCCTCAGTATCCTCAGTGGGTGGGACTACAGGTGCCCACCACCACACCTGGCTAATTTTTTGTATTTTTAGTGCAGATGGGGTTTCACCATGATGGCCAGGCTGCTCTTGAACTCCTGACATCAAGAGATCTGCCCGCCTCTGCCTCCCAAAGTGCTGGAATTACAGGCATGAGCCAATGCACCTGGCCTCATTTGTTTTTGAATCAGGGTCTCACTCTGTCAACCAGGCTGATTTGCATGGTTCCCTGCTACCCGAACTTTCCAAACTCAGATGTTCCTGTCAGTTCAGCCTTTCAAGTACCTGGGTTTCAAGTATGTGCCATCAAACCCAGCTAGGTTTTTTATATTTTTTGTAGATACAGAGTTTTGCCATGTTGCCCAGGCTGGTCTTGAACCCCTGGGATCAAGTGATCAGACTACCTTGTTGGCCTTCCAAAGTCCTAAGATTACATTTCATTTCATTAAGTTGTTTAGTTAATTTAGATTTAAAATGATTTCTTTCTTTCTTTCTTTCTTTTTTAAAAAAGATGGGGTTTCACCATGATGGCCAGGCTGGTCTTGAACTCTTGAACACAGGTGATCCACCCACCTCGGCCTCCCAAAGTGCTAGGATTACAGGCGTGAGCCACTGCGCCCGGCCTAAAATGATTTCTTAAAGAAATGAAGTTTGTTGGAAATGGAAGCTTGGTGCCACAGAGAAAAAATTAGAGACCTCGCAACCTAAACTAAAACCCAATGGGCTAACAACTTAAAACTTCTTTAAGCAGGTGATGGGCATAGGCTGCAAGCTGATACATGCCTGTGAGCACATCCAGCAGACATCTTGGTTAAAGTATAAGGACACAGAATATACTACGTGTGTATAAGCATATCTAACGGCTATATAGGACAGGGCTTAACAAATTTATTAGCAAATTTATTCTTTAACAAGAAAGGAAACTTATTTATTTATTGAGACAGAGTTTCACTCTTCTTACCCAGGCTGGAGTGCAATGGCATGATCATGGTTCACCATAACCTCCACCTCCTGGGTTCAAGAGATTCTCCTGCTTCATCCTCCCAAGTGGCTGGGATTACAGGTATGTACCACCACACTCAGCTAATTTTGTATTTTTAGAAGAAATGGGGTCTGTCCATGTGGATCAGGCTGGTCTCCAACTTCTGACCTCAGGTGATCTGCCCACCTCGGCCTCCCAAAGTGCTAGGATTACAGGAAAGGATGGGAAAA
>NW_022437167.1:0-1678 GCF_009761245.1 Sapajus apella | reverse complement strand
TCCTGAGTAGCTGGGATTACAGGCACGCGCCACCATGCCCAGCTAATGTTTTGTATTTTAGTAGAGACGGGGTTTCACCATGTTGACCAGGATGGTCTGTCGATCTCTTGACCTTGTGATCTACCCGCCTCGGCCTCCCAAAGTGTTGTGATTACAGGCGTGAGCCACCGCGCCCGGCCAACTTTACAGGTTTTATGTATCATCACTTCTTTCGTTTTTTGAGACTGAGTCTCTCTTTATTGTCCAGGATGGAGTGCAGTGGTGCAATCTCGGCTCACTGGCCTTTCATGTTCGAGCCATTCTCCTGCCTCAGTTTCCCAAGTAGCCGGGATTACACATGCTTGCCACCATGTATGGCAAATTTTCTTATTTATTTATTTATTTATTTATTTATTTTTTGAGATGGAGTTTCGCTCTTGTTACCCAGGCTGGAGTGCAATGGCACGATCTCGGCTCACCGCAACCTCCGCCTCCTGGGTTCAGGCAATTCTCCTGCCTCAGCCTCCTGAGTAGCTGGGATTACAGGCACAGACGGGGTTTCACCATGTTGACCAGGATGGTCTCGATCTCTTGACCTCGTGATCCACCCGCCTCGGCCTCCCAAAGTGCTGGGATTACAGGCTTGAGCCACCGCGCCCGGCTTCTTATTTATTTTTGATCTTTTGAGATGGAGTCTTACTCTGTCACCCAAGCTGGATTGCAGTGGCATGGTCTCATCTCACTCCTACGTCTGCCTCCTGGATTTAAGCCATTCTCCTGCCTAGGCCTCATAAGTAGCTGGGATTACAGGCATGTGCCACCACACACAGCTAATTTTCATACTTTAGTAGAGACAAGGTTTCACCATGCTGGCCTGGCTGGTCTCGAACTCCTGACATTATCCACCCACTTCAGCCTCCCAAAGTGTTGGGACTACTGGCGTGAGTAACAGAGCTCAGCCAATATTTTGTATTTTTAGTAGAGATCGGTTTCACTTCTTTGGGGGCTACTCACATGTCAAACACTATTATTTGGCTTAAAGCACTGGTCTAGTATTTTTTTCTAAATTTAGCAGTAATATAAAATTCTTGGCTAAGAAGACTTTATCTTATTGAAATAGGTTTTATGGGATTTTATTGACATTTAAGTGTCTGAGTTATCTGAAATATGGAAAATTTCCACGAACTCAAATTGAGCACCCTAATATTTTACTAACAGGTTTTCTGAGGTAGTGTAAGATTTATAATATTTTATTATCCTCTGGAAGAAGTGTATTAACCATGTTTTCAGTAATCACTTCTGAACACAGCATTCTCAGTTCCCAGTATGCACCCTGAATCACTCAGGGGAAATTGGTATCTCTGTAAAGGGGAAGAAGAAAATGCTGAGTGGAGGTGCACCGCACTGCACATGAATGCTTTCCACATGCACTTATTAGGGTCCTGATTTAATGGGCCTGTTGTTTGCATAACTGTACTTACTGAATTTAGTCACACTATTTTTTTAACAGCTAATAGCATCTGTTACTCATTAATTTTATACATTTGCTTTTTTGAAAAACAAATCTTTTACTCTAAATAGAGACTAAATGTACAATCTTTAATTTTTTGGTGTTAAGGCAATCAGAGAGGAGCAATGTGTGTATATAATTCGCATTTTCCTGCCTATCAAAATTCTTCCTTCATTGCCTTGGGAACCC
>NW_022437166.1:636409-660962 GCF_009761245.1 Sapajus apella | reverse complement strand
CCTCCCAAAGTGCTGGGTTTACAAGCATGAGCCACCTCTCCCGGCTTTTTAAAAACTTACTAATTTTTTCCACGTGTTCTTTTTATTGTTGGACACATCCATGTTGTATTATTATTATTATTATTATTTTTAACATGGGGTTTCACCATGATGGCCAGGCTGGTCTTGAACTCCTGACCTCAGGTGATCCACCCACCTCAGCCTCCCAAAGTGCTAGGATTACTGGCGTGAGTCACTGCGCCCGGCCCCATGTTGTTTTAATAAAGTGCCTCCTGTGACTCTAAGATGAGGCCAGAATCAAGTATGAGGGGTTGAAGACCTACTCATGAGAGATTCACCTGTTTACTAAAGGGTGATAACAGGGCCTGTTCTGTTTGAGTTTGGTATGGACAGGGCAGTGTGGCCCATATTTTCATTACTTTAGCAGAGATTCTTGATGTCTGTGTCTAGGGAGGGCACCTGAAGACAGAAAAGCAGAAACTTATATTTCTTTCTTCATAGAGCAACTCATTGTTCTTGAATTTTCCACATCATAAAGGATAGAAATAGGTGAACTTTTTCAGTGTGTCTTTGTACTTCTGCCTGTGAGTGTGGTGGTAGCAGGTAAACAGGTGGTACTGACACCTTTAAAGGCATGTTCTCAAGATGCAGGTATAATTTGTCTGGAGAATCTCAACTAAAAAGGAATCCCAGAGAAGGAGGAGAAAGGTTAAAAATGTGCCTTTCTTTTTAGCTAAACATGTCTCAGATCAAGAGCTGTGTCCACTCTGCCTCCTTGAATTCCATGTTTTTTACTTGTAAACCTTTACTTCTGTTTTTTTTTTTCTTTCCTGAGTCCATTTTAACTACTTTAAAAAATTTTATGGCCGGGCGCGGTGGCTTACGCCTGTAATCCAAGCACTTTGGAGGCCAAGGCAGGTGGATCACCTGAGGTCAGGAGTTCAAGACCAGCCTGACCAACATGGTGAAACCCTGTCTTTATTTAAAAAAAAAAAAAGGAAAAAAAAAATTTATTCATAGTCAAGGGTCTCTGAAAAATATTTCTTTTTAGAGCTTTCTCTAAATTCTCTACATCATGGCTTTTTATATGCCATGCAGGATCCCCACCATTAATTTATGATCTGCAGTATTAAAAATGTTTCCTTGGCTGGGCGTGGTCACTCACGCCTATAATCCCAGTACTTTGGGAGGCTGAGGCGGGCAGATCACGGGGCAGGAGATCAAGACCATCTGACCAACATGGAGAAACCCCATCTCTACTAAAAATACAACAATTACTTGGGCATGGTGGTGTGTGCCTCTAATCCCAGCTACTCAGGAGGCTGAGGCGGGAGAATCACTTGAATTCGGGAGGCACAGCTTACAGTGAGCTGAAATTGTATCATTGCACTCTAGCCTGGGTGACAGAGTGAGACTCTATCTCAAAAAAAAAAAAAAATTTCTTTGTGTATACTCAAGATTTCTATTGGGGAAAAGCTGGAATCCTTAGTAAAGATGGAAAACAGGTAACGTTGAGGCTCCGTTTGTGTTTACCATTAGCACTATGCAGACTGGGATTAAGGAAATGCTTATTTAAGCAAGATGAGGGCTGCATGCAGTGGTTCATGCGTGTAATCCTACACTTTGGGAGGCACAGGAGGCCAGCCTGGCCAACATGGCAAAATCCCAACTCTACTAAAAAATAGAAAAATTAGCCAGGCACAGTGGTATGTGCTTGTAATCCCAGCTAATCGGGAGGCGGGGGCAGAAGAATTGCTTGAACCTTGGAGGTGGAGGGTGCCATGAGATGAGATCGTGCCACTGCACTCCAGTCTGGGTGACAGAGTGAAACTCTGTCCCAAAAATAATTTAAAAATATGAGATCTGGCCGGGCGCGGTGGCTCAAGCCTGTAATCCCAGCACTTTGGGAGGCAGAGGCGGGTGGATCACGAGGTCAAGAGATCGAGACCATCCTGGTCAACATGGTGAAACCCCGTCTCTACTAAAAATACAAAAAATTAGCTGGGCATGGTGGTGCGTGCCTGTAATCCCAGCTACTCAGGAGGCTGAGGCAGGAGAATTGCCTGAACCCAGGAGGCGGAGGTTGCGGTGAGCCGAGATCGCGCCATTGCACTCCAGCCTGGGTAACATGAGTGAAACTCCGTCTCAAAAAAAAAATAAATAAATAAAAATATGAGATTTATTAACCAGAAAGTTTGAAAGATAATTATCAGGAGATAACTGCTCTCTAGGTTGATCAAAAAAGACTTCTTAAAATCACTATTAAAAATTACAGAAAGTGTTTCAGGAGTACATGCTATGTTAAAAAAAAATTACACAAAGTGGGATATATGTGTATCTTGAACTTTGTATAAAACTGATGTTTCTGTATGGTTATATTCAGTCTATAATTTACTTTTTCTGTCTTTTTTTTTTGAGATGGAGTTTTGCTCTTGTTGCCCAGGCTGGAGTGCAATGGCACGATCTTGGCTGATTGCAACGTCTGCCTCCCAGGTTCAAGTGATTCTCCTGCTTCAGCATCTCAAGTAGCTGGAATTACAGTCATGCACTATAACGCCTGGCTAATTTTTTGTATTTTTAGTAGAGATGAGGTTTCTACATGTTGATCAGGCTGGTCTTGAACTCCAGACCTCAGTTAATCCATCTGCCTTGGCCTCCCAAAGTGCTGGGATTACACGCATGAGCCACCATGCCCAGCCAGCCTATAATGTACTTTTTGGAAACAATATTTCAGCAGTGATGCTGTGTTCTTATATGTGTATCATTAGCACATCATAAAAATTTGTTCTGCTGTTGATGATGTTGATAATTCACTGGGATGAGAGCTCTCTTACAGATTTTTAAAATAGAGTTAATTATTTTTTCTTCATTATTTTATTTCATCATTATTATTTTTTTAAGACAGGGTCTTACCCTGCCACCCAGGTTGGAATCCAGTGGTGCAATCTTGGCTCACTGCAACCTCTGCCTCTTAGGTTCAAGCAATTCTCCTTCCTCCATCTCCCAAGTTACTGGGACTACAGGTGCCCAACACCATGCCTGGCTAATTTTTGTAAAGGCTTTTTTTTTTTTTTTTTTTTTAGTTTCTTTGTTACTAAGTATCTTTATGCAGCTGATGTGTGTAAACTATCAAATTTAATTCGGCAGCTGCTCTTCTTTCTTAGGGTTTCTTTGTATATAGCTGTCCTTGGAAAATAAAAATTTTTATCTTCCGTTATAGTCCAGAAACCTGGTCTTCCTGGGTGAGAATAATTTCGATACACAATTCCTAATATACTCAAAATATTTCTTTTCTGTGTGTGGAATGTTTTTTGGTAATTGATGCTTTGCATAAATGAGTTTCACATCACTGTTTTGAAGAAAATCTTGGGAATTTTTCAGTTAGAAAAGAATTTCTTCAAGGTAAACATCTTGAAGTTTACCTTGATCTGAACTTTCCACATTCCTCAGCAGACATGTAGTTTTTACTCTCCCTTAGTGATAATTTCAAAATTTAGTGGCATAAAATATTGTTGCCCACACCTTAAAATCTAATTGTCACCACCAGCTTTTGATTCAGTGGTATTGGGTAGTAAAATTATTATTTTGAGATAGAGTGTTGCTGTTGCCCAGACTGGAGTACAATGGCACAATTTTGGCTCACTGCAACCTCTGCCTCCCGGGTTCAAGAGATTCTCCAGCCTCAGCCTCCTGAGTAGCTGGGACTACAGGCATGTGCCACCAAACCCAGCTAATTTTTGTATTTTTAGTAGAAACAGAGTTTCACCATGTTTGCCAGGCTGGTCTCAAACTTCTAATCTCAAGTGATCCACCTTTCTTGGCCTCCCAAAGTGTGGAGATTATAGGCATGAGCCACTGTGCCCAGCCCACTTTCTAAATATTTAGAAATTCTTGTTGTACATTAGTATTTTGACGTTAATATACTAGAATATTCTATTACATTCAGTTTACTGGGCACATTATTTGAAGAATACGAGCAACATTCGTGTCATTAATTTTTAATAAAACAGGTGTTGTTTTTTCTAAGCTAGATTTGATCACCTGTCTGGAGCAAGGAGAAGAACCCTGGAATATGAAGAGAGATGAGTTGGTGGCCAAACCCCCAGGTAGGTGAGAGTAAACAAAATGGACAACACAGATGAGCCATCCAAACGTCAAGGAGAAAGTCAGTCCTTGAAATAGAATTTGAAAAGCTGTGTTCCAAAGAGAATAGTTTCAGGGAAGTCTGAGATTTTAAAAAATTTTACTCTCATAGGGGCATCTTCTGTCACATGCTTTAAAATTCTCTATGGATTCTACTTTCCCTTTTGTGATCTTCCTTCAAGTTTACAGTGATAGCCAGTCTTCATTGTGGCACATAAGAGACTGCACAATCTACTTTTTCATATTTTTCAGGGGAAACAGATATCATTATAATTTTATAAAACTCTTATGTTAGGGCTGGGCACAGTGGCTCTCGCCTATAATCCCAGCACTTTGGGAGGCCAAAGCGGGCAGATCACAAGGTCAGGTGTTTGGGACCAGATTGGCCAACATCTTGAAACCCTGTCTCTACTAAAAGTACAAAAATAAGCTGGGCGTGGTGGTGGGCGCCTGTAATCCCAGGTACTTAGGAGGCGGAGGCAGGAGAATCGCTTGAACCCAGGAAGTGGAGGTTGCAATGAGCTGAGATCATGCCAGTGCACTCCAGCTGGATGACAAAGCAAGACTTTGTCTCAAAAAAAATCCTGTGTTAGACTGGGCAAGGTGTATAGTGGATCACCTGAGGTCAAGAATTCAAGACCAGCCTGGCCAACATGGTGAAACCCCTTCTCTACTAAAAATACAAAAATTTGCTGGGCATGGTGGCATATGCCTGTAATCCCAGCTACTCGGGAGGCTGAGGCAGGAGAATTACTTGAACCACGGAGGCAGAGGTTGCAGTGAGCCAAAGTTACACCATTGCATTCCAGCTTGGGTGAGAAGAGCAAAACTCCATCTCAAAATTAAAACCAAAAAAAAAAAAAAAAAAAAACCACGTTAAACTATTTTTTAAAGTTATCTTGTTTTATTATGTTTAAAATATGTGAGAGTAGTGGTTTCTGTTCCATTTGTTGTTGTTCATTTTTCTGCATAATCCATAATCAGTTTTTGTTTTGTTTTGTTTTTGAGGCAGAGTCTCACACTGTTACCTATGCTGGAGTGCAATGGCACAATCTTGGCTCACTGCAACCTCTGCCTCATGGGCTCAAGAGATTCTCCTGCCTCAGCCTCTCAAGTACCTGGGATTACAGGTGCCCACCATCATGCCCAGCTAATTTTTTGTATTTTAATTAGAGATGGGGTTTTACCATGTTGGTCAGGCTGGTCTCAAACTCCTGATCTTAGATGATCCACTCGCCTCGGCCTTCCAAAGTGCTGGGATTACAGGTGTAAGCCACCATGCCTGGCCAGTCCCTCCTGTTATTATTAGTATAATCTTGAAATACAATTTGGAATTATTAAGTATGGCATCCTCCTGGTTTGTTCTTTTTTCTCAAGATTGCTTTGGCTATTCAAAGTTTATTGAGGTCTAATGTAAAATTTTAGGATTGTATTTTACATTACTATGAAAAAGATACCACTGGAATTTTTTTTTTTTTTTTTTTTTAGACGGAGTTTTGCTTTTGTTGCCTAGGTTGGACTGAAATGGCACAATCTTGGCTCACTGTATCCTACACCTCCTGGGTTCAAGTGATTCTTTTGTCTCAGCCTCCCAAGTAGCTGGGATTACAGGCATGTGCCACCATGCCCAGCTAATTTTTGTGTTGTTAGTAGATAAGGGGTTTCCACATGTTGGCCAGGCTGATTGTGAACTCCTGACTTCAGGTGGTCTGCCCACCTTGACCTCTCAAAGTGGTGGGAATACAGGTGTGAGCCACCGCCCATGGCACTAACGTATTTTATGTATATAGTTCAAAGAAAGGCTGTAGCTTTATCAGTGTAAATATCCAGTTTTCAAAATTATTTTTTGAAGAGATCATTTTTTCTGTATTGTTAGCTCATGGCAATTTTGTGGAATATCATTTGATCATATACAGAAGGGTTCATTTCTGATTTCTTTATTCTTTTTTTTGTTTATGTTTGTTAGTACCATATTGTTTTTGTGATTGTAGCTTTTTTTTTTTTTTTTTTATAAGATGGGGTTTCACCATGATGGCCCGGCTGGTCTTGAACTCCTGACCTCAGGTGATCCACCCACCTCGGCCTCCCAAAGTGCTAGGATTACAGGCGTGAGCCACAGCGCCCGGCCCTGTAGCTTTTAATATGTTTTGATATCAGGAAGTATAATACCCATTTTTCAGGGGCGTTTGGTTATAGTTCATCGTCAAACTAAAAAATTTTTAAAAACATCATTTTTGTTTAAAAAAAAAACTGCAATTAGGATTTTTATAAAGATTATATGGCTGGGCCTGGTGGCTCACGCCTGTAATCCCAGCACTTTGGGAAACTGAGGCCGGCAGATCACACAAGGTCAGGAGTTCAAGACCAACCTGGCCAACATAGTGAAACCCTGTCTCTACTAAAGATACAAAAAAAAAAAAAAATTAGCTGGGCACGGTGGCACATGCCTGTAATCGCAGCTACTCAGGAGGCTGAGGTGGAGAATCGCATGAACCCGGGAGGCAGAGGTTACAGTGAGCCGAGGTTGCGCCATTGCACTCCCACCTAGGCGACAGTGGGAGACTCTGACAAAAATAAAAAAGATTATATTAATATTTTTTACCCCTGTAGGTTGTATTGACATCTTAACAAAATTAAATCTTTTGACCCTTGAGCAAGAATATGTTGAAGAGTGTGCTTCATTTTTATTATTCTAACTTGTTTTTAGAGATAGGATCTTGCTGTATTGTGTAGGCTAGTTTCAACCTCCTGGGCTCAAGCAGTTCTGCCTCAGCCTCCAAAATTGTTAATATTACAGGCATGAGCCACCACACCTAGCCCATGTGTTTCATTTTATATATTTTTGGATTTGCCTGTTTTACTTTAGCTTTTAATTCCTAGTTTCATTCAGTTTTGGTCAGAAAACACACAGTATATGATTTTGGTCTTCTTAAGTTTATTTGTTGTTATTTTGAGACAGAATCTCACTCTGTCACCAAGGGTAAGTGCAGGGACATAATTCTGGCTCACTGCAACCTCAGCCTCCTAAGTTCAAGCGATCCTTCTGTCTCAGTCTTCTGAGTAGCTGGGACTACAAACATGCATTACCATGCCTGGCTAATTTTTAAAATTATCTGTAGAGATGGGCGTGTCACTATGTTACCCAAGCTGGTCTCAATCTTTTGGTCCCAAGTGATCTTTCCACCTTGGTATCCCAAATTGTTGGGATAATAGGTGTGAGCCACTGCCCCAGCTGGTATTTTTAAATGTGGTAAGACTTGTTATATGTTACCAGATTTGCACCTGATGTCTTCTTTTAGGACACGTAACCCGTAAACATTTTTTTTCTGTTTTGGTTTTGTTTTGTTTTGAGAAAGTCTCACTCTGTCACCCAGGCTGGAATGCTCTGGTGCCATCTTGGTTCACTGCAGCCTGCACCTCCCAGGTCAAAGCGATTGTCATGCTTCAGCCTCCTCAGTAGCTGAGACTACAAGTGCGTGCCACCATACCCTGCTAACTTTTTTTTGTATTTTTAGTAAAGATGAGATTTCGCTATATTGCCCAGGCTGATTTCAAACTCCTGAACTCACTCAGTCCATCCACCTTGGCCTCCCAAAGTGCTAAGATTACAGGCATGAGTCACCATGCCTGGCTCTTTTTGCTTTTAACTGGGAAGTTTCGTACGTGTCTTTTAAGCCTAGTTTGTCTAGGTTATGGTTTAGATGTCCATGTTCTCCAAACCTCATGCTGCTATGTAATCCTCAGTGTTGGATGTGGAACCTGGTGGGAGGTATTTGGGTCATGGTGGCAAATTCCTCATGAATAGCTTGGCACCATCCTCTTGGTAATCAGAAAGTTTACACTCCATTAATCCAAATGACAGCTGGTTCATTAAACAAATCTGGCTGCTTCACCTCATGCTTGCCCTGTCTTTTACCATGTGATATTTCCCAGTTACTCTTTGCCTTCCACCATGATTGTAAGCTTCCTGAGACCCTCACTGGTTAGAGATGCTGGCACACTTCTTGTACAGTCTGCCAAACTATGAGCCAAGTAAACATTTTTTCTCTCCTTTTGTATGTTTTTGAGACATAGCTTCACTCTGTAACCCAGGCTGGAGTACAATGGTGTGATCTCGGCTCACTGCAACCTCTACCTCCTGGGTTCAAGTGATTCTCATGCCTTAGCCTCCCAAGTCTCTGGGATAATAGGCACATGCTACCACGCCTGTCTAATTTTTGTATTTTTAATAGAGACGGGGTTTTACCATGTTGGCCAGGCTGGTCTGGAACTCCCGACCTCAGGCGATCCACTCACCTTGGCCTCCCAATATGCTGGGATTACAAGCTTGAGCCACAGCGGCCAGTCATAAACATTTTTTTTTTTAATAAGTTATCCACTCTCAGGTATTCCTGTATGTGTAAAATAATTAACACAGTCTGTAATGTCTGTGTTTTCTGTTTTGTTTTTTTTCTTTTCGAGATGGAGTTTCGCTCTAGTTACCCAGCCTGGAGTGCAATGGCATGATCTCGGCTCACCGCAACCTCCACCTGCTGGGTTCAAGCAATTCTCCTGCCTCAGCCTCCTGAGTAGCTGGGATTACAGGCACGCGCCACCATGCCCAGCTAATTTTTGTATTTTTAGTAGAGACGGGGTTTCACCTTGTTGACCGGGATGGTCTCGATCTCTTGACCTCGTGATCCACCCGCCTCGGGCTCCCAAAGTGCTGGGATTATAGGCGTGAGCCACCGCGCCCAGCCCTATGTTTTCTGTTTTCTTATTGATCTTTCATCTGAATTTTTTTCTCTTTTTTGTTTTCTTTTTGTGAATTTTTAATTTATTATTTAAAATGTGGTTTTGGCATCTAACATCATTTTGTTGCTATGTATTTTCTACTTCACCTTTGTCAACATTTGCTTTATATTTTGGAGCCATGATGTTATATATACATCTACATATTGATAGATATGCTATTTATAGATTCATTGTAAATTGACCCATTTGATCGTTATGTATCAATCTTTGTCTCATGCTAGTACTGACTTAAAAGCATATTATGTGTAATATAATTATGACCACCTCACTCAGTTGTGGTTACTTTTCTCATGGAATATAGATTTTTTTCCATTATGCTACTTTCAGCCTGTTTGACTCAATGCTAAAATGAGTCTCTTATAGACAACATATTGTAAGCTTTTTTACTTAATTCTCTCACACATCTTGTTTCTTATTCTTTTTATAAATTTATTTATTTATTTATTTAGGATAGGCTCTCACTCTGTTAACTAAGCTTGTTTGCAGTGGTCTGATCACAGCCCACTGCTCACCCTCAACCTTCCCATATTCAGATGATGTCATTTCAGCCTCTTAAGAAGCTGGGTTACAGGCATGTGCCGTCATCACTTAGCTACTAGTTTGTTTGTTTTTTCTTTGTATTTTTTGTAGAGACAGGGTTGCCCAGCCTGGCCTTGAACTCCTGAGATTAAGTAATTAGCCTACCTGGGTCCCACAGAGTCCTGGGATTACATTGCTTTTTTTTTTTTTTTTTTTTGAGAAGGAGTTTTGCTCTTGTTGCCCAGGATGGAGCGTAATAACGTAATCTTGGCTCACTGCAACCTCCGACTCCTGGGTTTAAGTGATTCTCCTCTCGGAGCCTCCCGAGTAGCTGAAATTAAGGGCATTTGCCTCTATGCCTGGCTAATTTTGTAGTATTAGTAGAGATGAGGTTTGTCCATGCTGGTCAGGCTGGTCTCAAACTGCTGACCTCAGGTCTTCTGTCTGCCTTGGCCTCCCAAAGTGTTGGGATTACAGGAGTGAGCCACTGTGCCTGGCTATATTTCTTTTTATTAAGTAGTCTAATTTATATTTAAAATCATTGCTTAAAGAAATGAAGTTACTATTAACAGTTTTATTGTTACTGTTTTATGTGTTTTTTGTAGATATGTTTTTTCTCATTTATTTATTATTATTATTATTATTTTTTTAAAGATGGGGTTTCACCATGATGGCCCGGCTGGTCTTGAACTCCTGACCTCAGGTGATCCACCCACCTCAGCCTCCCAAAGTGCTAGGATTACAGGCGTGAGCCACCACGCCCAGCCTGTTTTTTCTCATTTCTTGTTTTACTGCCTTAATCTTTATTTTTATTTTGTTGTGACATGCCTTGATAATTTTATATTCTGTTTCACTTAATTTCTATAAATGCAATCATCATGAAATATAATGTAATCATCTTGAAAATGGGGATTACATAAAACTTTTTTTTTTTTTTTGAGATGGAGTCTCACTCTGTCACCCCGGCTGGAGTGGTTCAAGCGACTCTTCTGCCTCAGCCTCCCAGGTAGCTGGGATTACAGGTGTATACTACCACAACTGGCTAATTTTTATATTTTTAGTAGAGATGGGGTTTCACCATTTTGGCCAGGCTAACCTCGAACTCCTGACATTGTGATCCACCTGCCTAGGCCTCCCAGCTTTTTGGGAACAGGTGTGAACCACCTTGCCCGCCTTTTTTTTTTGGAAATTGCGTATTGGTCTGTCACCTATGCTGGAGTGTAGTAGTGCAATCTTGACTCCGCCTCCCTGGCTTAAGCAGTTGTTCTGCCTCAGTCTCCCTAGTAGCTGGGACTATAGGCGTGTGCCAATATGTCTGGCTAATTTTTTGTACTTTTAATAGAAACGAGGTTTCACTGTGTTAACTGGGATGGTCTCAATCTCCTGACCTTGTGATCTGCCTGCTTCAGCCTTTCAAAGTGCTGGAATTACAGCCATGAGCCACTGCGCCCTATCATGTAAAACATTTTAAAGTTAAAACAGGCCGGGTGCGGTGGCTTACGCCTGTAACCCAGCATTTTGAGAGGCCGAAGTGAGCTGATCACGAGATCAAGAGATCAAGACCCTTCTGGCCAACGTGGTGAAACCCCTTCTCTACTAAAGTACAAAAAAAAAAAAAGAAAAGAAAATTAGCTGGGCGTGGTGGCACACGCTTGTAGTCCTGGCTACCCCAGAGGCTGAGGCAGGAGAATTGCTTGAACCTGGGAGGTGGAGGTTGTAGTGAGCCGAGATTGCGTCATTGCACTCCAGCTTGTTGCCTGGCGACAGAGGGAGACTATGTCTCAAAAAAAAAAAAAAAAAGTTAAAACAATATATTTTTATATCATAATTTCAATTGAATACAAAACCTATACCTTTATATTTTCCATTTTGTTATTGATATTACAAATATCATATATTGTGTGTCTATTAACAGATGTGTGAAGATTTTAAGTCGTGTTTTTTATATTTACAGAAGATGTTTAAGGGATTTATGCACCATCATTATAATAGAATTCTATATGTGCCTCTATATTTACATTGAACAGAGAGCTTTATATACTTTTTTTTTTTTTGAGACAGCATCTTGCTGTCACCCAGGCTGGAGTGCAGTGGCAGGATCTTGGCTCACTACAACCTCTGCTTCCCACGTCCAAGCAATTCTCCTGCCTCAGCCTCCTAAGTAACTGGGATTACAGGAGCGAGCCACCATGCCCGGCTAATTTTTGTATTTTTAGAAGAGACAGCGTTTCAGCATTTTGGTCAGGCTGGTGTCAAACTCCTGACTTCAGGTAATCTGCCCTCCTCGGCCTCCCAAAGTGCTGAGATTATAGGAGAGCACCACCGTGCCCGTCCTATATACGTTTTTATGATGCTGTCCAGCATGATTTTTCCTTTAGCATAATGGACTCATCTTAGGATTTCTTTTATTTATATGCAGTCTCATTATGTTGTTCAGGCTAATCTTAAACTCCTGGTCTCAAGTGATCTGTCTTGACCTCCTAATGCTACAGGATTACAAGTATGACCTACTGTGCCTGGCCACCATGTAGCATTTGTTCTAGGACTGTACTAGTGGTAATGAACTACCTCACCTTTCATTTTGGAAAGTCTTTATTTTTATCTTGTTTTGAAGTAAAATAATTTTGAATAAAGTATTATTGGTTTTTGTTTTGTTTTGTTTTGTTTTTTTTTTTTTTGAGACAGAGTCTCATTTTGCTGCCAAGGCTGGAGTGCAGTGGCATGGTCTCAGATCACTGCAACCTCCACCTCCCAGGTTCAAATGATTCTCCTGCCTCAGCCTCCCAATTACCTGGGACTACAGCCACACCACCACACTGGCTAATTTTTTTGTGTGTGTTTTTAGTAGAGACAGGATGACACTGTGTTAGCCACGATGGTCTCAATCTTCTGATCTCTTAATCCACCCTCCTCAGCCTCCCAAAGTGCTGGGATTACAGTCGTGAGCCACGGTGCCAGGCAGAATTTTTTTATTACATCAAAATTGGAAAATTTCTCAGCCTTTGTTGTCTTTAAGTAATCTCTGTATTACTGTTTTCTCATATTCTTCTTCTAAGATTTCTTTTATAAATATGTTGATGTACTTTATGGTGTCCAATAAGCTTTACATTGCATGTTTACTGTTTGGCAATTTTATATTACTGTGTTATGTATTTTAGAATATGCCACCTCATCAGTTAATTGAGTTTTGATGTTTTAGTTTATAATAATGTATGACAGTATTGACGTCTGTACAATTTAATAATGTGTAGAACAAAATCAAATATAAATCACCTATCTGTTGCCAATATAGTTATCCTTGTGTTTGTTTGCCTGTATAAATATTATCTTTCTATTTTTTATGACTTGTATATTTTTTGGATAGGTTTGTCGTGAATAGTGGCTAAATCTTTTCTAGGTCAGCAGTCATAAGAATCATTTGTGAATTTATATTATTTTTGCATGGGCAAAAAATTTTGGATTTAACTTTTTTTTTTTTTTTTTGAGATGAAGTCTCAAACCGTCTCCTGGGTTGGAGTGCAGTGGTGTGATCTCTGCTCACTGCAACCTCCACCTCCTGGGTTTAAGAGATTCTTCTGCCTCAGCCTCCCGAGTAGCTGGGATTACAGGCCACCACCACACCCTGCTAATTTTTTTGTATTTTTAGTAGAGGAAAAGTTTCACTATGTTGGCCAGGCAGATCTCGAACTCCTGACCATGTGATTCATCCACCTCCACTTCCCAAAGTGCTGGGATTACAGGTGTGAGCCACAATGTCTGGCCAATAATTTAAAAACAATCAGAATTTTATTTGTTAGGTATTATTGTTCATTTTTACTTTTCAAAAAACATATAAAATATTGACAATAAAATAATTTTAAATATTTAGTTTAGTCATACTAATTGTATTGACACTGCTGTGCAACGTATCTCTAGAATGGTTTTATTTTGCAAAGCTAAATCTCAATACACATTGAACAACTATCAGTTTTTTTCATTTCCTAGTGCTTTTTAAGTTCCACTCTGTTTTCTGTTTTTAAGAAAGAGTGCAACTGCTACATATATCTCATTCAATCTTTGACTTTGTGACTGACTCATTTCATATTACACAATGTCATCAAGTTTTATCTTTATAGTTGTTAAGATTATTTTCTGCTTATTAAATTCTGGGTGATATTTCAGTATTTTTTTGTTTCAAATTATGTTTACTGAATGATTTGGTGACAAAAATTTGATTGCTTTTAGCTATTGGCTTTCAGTAAAAACACTGCAATAATTATAGGTATGCAAATAGCTCTTTATATAACCATATATGTGACAGTTTATATGTGCTGCATTCTTTTTTCTACTTTTCTACATTTATATTAATAGTAAGTTGTTTTCATTCTGTAGCTTTGTAATTCGTTTTGAAATCAGGAATTGTAATGCCTTCAACATTGTTTTATTTTTTTTGAAGATTGTTGGGTATTTTATTTTCTCTTGAGATTTTATATAATTTTGGTATTGCTGTTTATATTTCTTTCTTTTCTTCTTTTTTTTTTTTTTCAGTCAGAGTCTCGCTGTGCTGCCAGGCTGAAGTGAAGTGGCACAATCCCGGCTCACTGCAACCTCCACTTCCCAGGTTCAAGTGATTCTCTTGCCTCAGCCTCCCGAGTAGCTGGGATTACAAGTATGGGCCACCATGCCCAGCTAATTTTTGTATTTTTTTTTAGTACAAATGTGGTTTTACCATTTTGGCCAGGATGGTCTTGATCTCTTGACCTTGTGATTCCCCCGCCTCAGCCTCCCAAAGTGCTGGGGTTACAGGCGTGAGCCACCGTGCCTGGCCACTGTTTATATTTCTTCAAAAATGCAGTGAGAAATTTAAAAACTTTGCATTAAATCTATAGGTTACATTGAGCAATATGGACATTTTCAAAATACTAATTATTTGAATTTTTGAACAGATGCATGTTCAAGAGTTTGGTGCTGTTTAATTTTTATATATTTGTAAACTTTTAAGTTTTTTTCTGTTATTGTTCCATACTCTTATTCCATTTTGGTCATATAAAGTAATTCATAAAAATTTTGTTTTAGTTCAAGGCAGGCAGATCACAGTGTCAGAAGTTCGAGACTGGCCTGGCTAATATGGTGAACCCGATCTCCCACTAAAAATATAAAAATTAGCCAGCTGTGGTGGTGTGCGCTTGTAGTCCCAGCTACTCGGGAGGTGGAGTCAGGAGAAGCTCTTGAACCTGAGAGGCAGAAGTTACAGTGAGCCGACATTGCACCATTGGACTCCAGTATGGATGACAGGGTGAGATTCCATTTCAACAACAACAACAAAATCATTTTAAAAAATTTGTTAAGACTTTTTTCGAGGAGAATGTATTAGGTTTTGTTTTTTTTTTTTTTTTTTTTTTTGAGACAGCTTCTTGCTCTATCGCCCAGACTGGAGTGCAGTGGGGATCTCAGTGCACTGCAACCTTTGCCTCCCAGGTTCAAGTGATCCTCCTGCCTTAGCCTCCCAAGTAGCTGGGATTACAGGCATGTGGCACCACACCCGGCTAAGTTTTTGTATTTTTAGTAGACATGGGGTTTCTCCATGTTGGTCAGGCTGGTCTTGAAATCCCAATCTCAGGTGATCTGCCTTCCTTGGCCTCCCAAAGTGCTGGAATTACAGGCATGACACACTACACCCAGACAGATTTTCCTCTTTTTTTTTTTTTTTTTTGAGACGGAGTTTCACTCTTGTTACCCAGGCTGGAGTGCAATGGCACGATCTCGGCTCACTGCAACCTCCGCCTCCTGGGTTCAGGCAATTCTCCTGCCTCAGCCTCCTGAGTAGCTGGGATTACAGGCACGCACCACCATGCCCAGCTAATTTTTTGTATTTTTAGTAGAGATGGGGTTTCACCACGTTGACCAGGATGCTCTCGATCTCTTGACCTCGTGATCCACCCGCCTCGGCCTCCCAAAGTGCTGGGATTACAGGCTTGAGCCACCGCGCCCGGCCGATTTTCCTCTTTTTAAGGCTGACTAGTATTCCATTGTGTATCTATGTCAAATGTTTTTTTAAAAAATAACCTAAATATATGTTTATTATTGGTTGAAAAACGTGTTATAGAAGGCTATTTTTATGTTTAGCATGTATTAATGTAATTCAGCATTAAATATTAATAATAGCTAGTTTGTACCGAGAACTAACTCTAACACTATATATGTGCTAATGAATTTAATTCTCCCAATAACAATACCATAGGTAATATAATTATTCTCATTTTACAAAGGAACAAAAAGAGCCACTGAGAAAAACAACTTGCTGACAATAGCACAGGCTGGAATGTAGTGGTTTGATCTTGGCTCACTGCAATCTCCACCTTCTGGGTTTACATGATTTTCATGCCTCAGCCTCCTGAGTAGCTGCAATTATAGATATGGAACACTATGACTGGCTAATTTTTGTATTTTTAGTTGAAATGGAGTTTTTACATGTTGGCAATCTGGTCAGTGACTTTATGTGAATTTCCCACCTTGTCCTCCCAAAGTGCTGAGATTACAGGCATGAGCCACCATGCCCAGCCTAATATGAATATTTCTTGAATGGAGAAAAAGTTATTCAGATAGTTTCTTGTAGGTTAACATAAAAGAACAATTTGCAAAAACATTTAAAATGGGATAAAACTAATCAAAACCACATCTTTTCAATACGTGGTTGTAATTGCTATGCTTTTTAAAATGGCTAGATTATTAGCAAAATGCAAAGACAAGACTTTGGCTTTGCTCAATTGTTAAGTTTTTGAACATTTTGAAATCTGAAATCCTGGCTAAAGATTTTAAAAAATAATAACTTTTAAGTGGCTTTTTAGGGTTTCCAAGGCAATACAAGAAGAATTTTAATGGGCAGAAAAATGCATTCTACATACACACATTGCACTTCTCTGATTTGCTTTGACATTGAAAGATTAAAGATTGCAAATCTAGTTTCTCAATTTTGAGTAAATTAAGAAAAGATTTATTTTTCAGCTGGGCAAATAATTGTATAAAACTAATATATAACAGATGTCGTTAGCCATCAAAAAATAGCATGACTTTGCAGAGTGGCAGTATTGTAGCCAATGAGGTTTATCCACATGAAATTATTGCTAATTGAAAACTTTTTCCAATACCCCCCCATGACGACTTAAAATATAGTCAGCATTGGCAATTTTTGACAGTCTCTATGGAGACTGAATTATTAAAAAATAAATAATAAAAAAGCATGAGTATATTCAGTAAGTATCTAGCCATGCAAATGACAGTCCAATAAAATGCAGACCCTAATTGGTGCATGTGGAAAGCTTTGATGTGCAGTGTGGCACACCTCCACGCAGCACCTCTTTATGCCTGTTTACAGAGATACCAATTTCTCTTATGTGACTGAGGGTCAATACTGGGAACTGAGAATGCTGTGTTCAGGGTGATTACTGCAAACTTGGTCAACACATTATTTTCATATTATAAAGAAATTTTATGAATCTTACTCTGTCTCAGAAAGCCTTTTCATAAAAGATTGTTTATTTCAAGTACTTACTTTGGATTTATTAAAAATGACAGTATTCCAGGTAAGTCAGAAACACTTAAATGTCAACCAGATTTCATAAAACATATTTGAATAAGATAAATTCCCTTAGTCAAGACTTTTATTTTATTACTAAATTTCGAGAGGGAAGGAAAACCAGTGCTTTGGGCCAACTAACAGTGTTTGGCACAGAAGTACTACTCAAACAAGTGCTCTTCATCATCATCATTAAAGTGGCAACAGCACAACATGATTTTCTGAAACCAGCTGGACTGTTTTTCACTGATAAAAAGTCGAAAGTACTTTGAAATAATGAAGGAAAGTGATATAAATGGAATACTTATATAAAACAAAAGTAGGCCGGGCGCGGTGGCTCAAGCCTGTAATCCCAGCACTTTGGGAGGCCGAGGCGGGTGGATCACGAGGTCAAGAGATCGAGACCATCCTGGTCAACACGGTGAAACCCCGTCTCTACTAAAAATACAAAAAATTAGCTGGGCATGGTGGCGCGTGCCTGTAATCCCAGCTACTCAGGAGGCTGAGGCAGGAGAATTGCCTGAACCCAGGAGGCGGAGGTTGCGGTGAGCCGAGATCACGCCATTGCACTCCGGCCTGGGTAACAAGAGCGAAACTCCGTCTCAAAAAAAAATAAATAAATAAAAATAAAATAAAATAAAACAAAAGTAAATACAAGTGGAATACTTATATAACATACTTTTAAAATAAAAAGTAGCATTAGATGTTGTATGACTGTAGATGAGATTATTAGTATGAGGTCATCATATTTTTACTCTTGACAGTATAACTTCATTCACAATGTTATTATTTCAAATAATTTTTTTTCTGATAGATATTTGCTAGTTTTATCTGAGCTCAATAGAAATCAACCAAAAACCACAAGCATTTTACTATTGATTCATATTCTTATTTTGCTTAAAATACATTAGCTTTTGATGAGAGATTTATACTTCCTTTTTTTATTTTTTCCAGTGTCTTTATTGCTGAGAAGTTGCTGTCCTGCCAGAAAACTGCTATTCTCAGCTCTGTCCACATTGACTAATAGTGAGTAAAGGTAATGTTTGGGTAAGAAGCAAATGTGTCTTCTCTGCATCTTTTTTTTTTTTTTTTTTTTTTTTTCATTTTTCGGCTGAAGAAAGGAGAATGCAGATAGAAGATTAAAGAAGATATAATTCCTGAAAGATTATTTAGAAGTCCTCTTAACCAGAAAAAAAAAAAACTCAAAAGATTATGATAGGAGCAGAAAATATATTATCTTGCTAAGCCTCTAAAATTTCAGTATAAAACCTTTATTGCTTTAACAAATATATTATTCCTTCAGTTTTGATTTTTTCAGATATGATCCAATTTTCTGGTGAATCAAAACTGAGAGGAGAATAACTTACTTGTTAAGGTAAAAAATGTAGGGAATACTCACTTCTCTACCAACATCTTCTCTACCCCCAGGTCCAGGCAATCATATTTTAAGCTCTGCTTTTATTGATACAGGAGCACACATTAGGCAGATTGTGAGGATAAGAGAGTCCTCGGCAAAGCTTCTCTTTTAACAAGAAGCAGCCCCCAAATGATTTTTTTTCCAGCAAAGAGCAGCCTGTAAAATCCAGCTGCAAGCATAAAGCAAGCTTGCATGGGTGAATGTTGGCAGCTATGCCAGTAGGAAAAGACTACCCGGGGCCAAGCATTTTCAACATGCAGGCTCCATATTCCTTTTTTTTTTTTGTCAAACACATGTATAGTAAAGGAACAGGCAACATGGCACTGGCTACGTAAAGAACCCATCTGCATAGTAGAAAATTAAAGTGGGGTGGGTGGTCAGCTTCTTCATGCACTATCAAATTGTGCACCTGGTCTGACCAATCTTTTAAGCCTTGTGTAAATCAAACACCACCTCCTCAAGGTCATCTATAAAACCCTGCAGGAGAGAGAGGTTTTCTTTTTCTTTTGCCTATTAAACCTCTGCTCTTACTCTCACTCCTCATGTGTTTTCATCCTTAATTTTCTTGCTGTGAGGCAATGAGCCTTGGATATTATCCCAGATGAATGTGACACTGTTTCACTGTGGGTGCTTGCCCAGGATTATTAAAAGGGTGAGTATAAAAGCAGACCCTGACCAGGTGCAGTGGCTCACACCTATAATCTTAGCACTTAGGGAGGCCAAGGTGGGTGGATCTCTTGCGGTCAGGAGTTTGAGACCAGCCTCACCAACATGGTGAAAACCTGCCTCTACTAAAAATACAAAATAGCCAAGCATGGTGATGCGTGCCTGCAATCTCAGTACTCAGAAGGCTGAGGCAGGAGAATCACTTGAACTCAGGAGGTGGAGGTTGCAGTGAGCCAAGGTCATGCCACTGCACTTCAGCCTGGGTGACAGAGTAAGACTCTGTCTCAAAAAAAAAAAAAAAAAAATGCAGGCCCCAACTCTGTCCTTTTATTTTGAGGCTCTCACCCAGCATTTAAAAATCAAATAAGATCAGAAATACCAGGCATTCTATGGCTATCTGAATGCCCTTAGGGTGAGCTGCCATTCTCATGTCTCAGATGACAGGCTTGCTGGGGAGAACATAATGAATCTCCTGTTGCCCTCAGGTTGCTGCATATATTGGCTACTTTTCAAACTGATTTTTATTTATGGAGGACCTAGCCATTATATGGGTCTGGTAGAGGTCCTGAAGTTATTGAGGATTTCTTTCTTGTGCCACACTCCCTCACCCTGGTTTTATCTGAAGGGTTCTGGACTGACCCCAACCTCTGACTGCTAGACTGGATGTCAGCAAGAGGATTTCCAAGCTTTCCCTGTCACAGTTTTTCTCCTTTCTATCTGTGAATATCATGTCTTCTATCCTTTCTATATGCAATGCCACAGAAACTTTTACAGTTCAGAAAAGCAATCCTGTTAGGCAAAATCAGAAGCTGCCTATAGTAACGGGAAATGTGGCTCAAGGGATTGCTGGTTTTGTAGTTTTTTTAGGAGCAGAGCATCCCACCACAGTCAAAACCACTATCTTTCCACCTTGGGCCACTTCCAGGGAAAGGAAGGAGACTAAAAGAATGCCTTCCTGTCACTTTTATTTCTAGGGGGGTAACAAACCATCTTTGGCCTGCATTCCTCGAGTGCATTCAGAAGCATTAGCACTCCTGTAACCCCACGACTTTGAAAAATTAAAAAATGGCTTATTTTCTTTTGCACAAGGGCATGACATTCTTACTAGACCTTTGCAAGCATTGCAAAATCAACCCAGCTCTTTGAGCAGTCATACCAAGTAGGACTGTTGGAGTGATTCTCCAAAATTAGAGAAGCAACTTCCAGGAGAACCTTCTGAGGATCCGCTTTATTCAGGACCCCCTCAAGTTCCCATCTCATTGCAGAATCTTAGTCAAACTAAGGGAGACTTTGGCTGATTTTCTGATGACCCCAGTAGGTATATAGAACCTTTTCAAAATTACCTCAGGTGTTTGATACCTTACGTAGAGTAATGTTATGCTGTTCCTAAGCCAAACCCTCACCGCAGCTGAAAAACAGGAAGATCTGCAGGCAGCAGAGAATTTTGGAGATGATCAATATTTATCCTGTAGTAGGCCGAAAAGAAAAAAAGAAAATAGTGAGTAAAAAAAAAAAAAAAATAGGAGAAACATTATTCCCAGTAGGAAAAAAGGCAATACCTCTTGACAATCCTGATTGGAACCCCAACGATGCCATACATAAACACATTTTTTTTTTTTCTTTTTTTTTTGAGTCGGAGTTTCGCTCTTGTTACCCAGGCTGGAGTGCAATGGCGCAATCTCGGCTCACCGCAACCTCCGCCTCCTGGGTTCAGGCAATTCTCCTGCCTCAGCCTCCTGAGTAGCTGGGATTACAGGCACGCGCCACCATGCCCAGCTAATTTTTTGTATTTTTAGTAGAGACGGGGTTTCACCATTTTGACCAGGATGGTCTCGATCTCTTGACCTCGTGATCCACCTGCCTCGGCCTCCCAAAGTGCTGGGATTACAGGCTTGAGCCACCGCGCCCGGCCCCATAAACACATTTTTAATGTGCATATTGAAGGGCCTGTGAAGAACTGAGACCAAACCTCTTAATTACTCTAAACTGTCCATGATAGACAAGAAGCTAGATGAGAATCCTGCAGCCTTTATGAAAAAGCTGAGAGAGGCACTAATAAAACACACCTCCTTATCCCCTGCCTCAGTTAAGGGACAGCTAATCCTATAACACAAGTTTATTACACTGGCAACTTCTGATGTTAGAAGAAAGCTGCAGAAGCAGGCTTAGGAGCAGACAGACCTTGGAGAACCTCCTGAGAGTGGCCAACTTAGTCTTTTATAATAAGGACCAGGAGGAGGCTCCCAAAAAAGAAAGCACAAGAGAAGGACAAAATCTCTAGTAGCTGCCTTGTAAGCTTGTAAAGTCCAGTATCTTCAGGGTGCATCCACTAGTTACTACCCACGTGGCAAGTCAGGCACTTTGAAAAGGAGTGCCCAGGCAGCAAGAGGAATCCACCTCAACCACGTCCAGCCTGTGGCAGGAATCACTGACCTCCCAAAGTGTTGGGATTACAGGTATGAGCCACAGCACCTGGTAGAATCACTTTAATAAGCATTTTAGAAGGTCTACAAAGAACAAAGACCAAACTTCTCAATTATTCTAAACTGTCCGTGATAGACCAAAAGCCAAATGAGAATCCTGTAGCCTTTATGGAAAGGCTGAGAGATGCACTAATAGAGCACACCTCCTTATTTCCTGATTCAGTCAAGAAATAGCTCATTCTAAAGGACAAGTTTATTATACAGTCAGCTTCTGATATTAGAAGAAAACTACAGAAGCAAGCTGTAGGAACAAATAGCACCTTAAAGAACCTCCTGAAAGTGGTCACTTTGGTCAATAGAAACCAAGAGAAGGTGAGAGAGCGAGCGAGCGCACATAGGAGACTGACAAAGGCACTAGTAGTTTCTTTGCTGGCGTAAAAAGACCAGGATCTGTAAGGTGCATCTGCTAGTTACTATTGATGTAGCAAGCCAGGGTACTTTAAGAAGGAGTGCCCAAGCAGAAAGAAGAAGCCACCTCCACCCTGTCCAGCCTATGGTGGGGACCACTGGAGATCAAACTGCCCTCAGAGGTGAAGGTCACTGGGTTCAGAACCAGGCTCAAAGATGATCCAGCAGGACTGACTGTCCCAGGGCTCAAACCCCAGTTCCAGCAGCTCAAACTGCCATTAGAGCAGAAGACAGCCAGGTGATTCTGGAAATTAAAGCAAGGAAAGTAGACCTCTTTCTAAATTCTAGAGCAAATCTCTCCATTTTCTTATCTCGAATTGAGGTCTCCTCTCCTCCCTTAGCATGATCATAAAGAGCATCTCAGGAAAAATTATAATGCAATATTTTTTCAACCCCTTAGTTGCAGTTAAGAGCACCTATTGTTTGTGCTTTCAAGCCATTGTCACAATGGCTCTACTGGTCACAAAAGCCTCCAAATTAACCCTAGAAAATAACAAACTGTTTACACACCACATAATGTGGCAAAATTACTGTTTTCTCAGGGGAGCCCTTAGCTAACAGTCGGTAAAGTAAGAAATAAATAAGGCAGAATGAGCAGTAGTTACTCTAAATTATGTCTCTCCCAAGACAAAAGCACTTAATTCGCTGAACAAATAGCTCTTTCAAGAGCACTTAAGTAAGGGAAAGGTAGCTTACGCTAACTCCAAGTGTGCTTTCTTAGCTCTCTATGCTCATGCTGTCATTTGAAAGACGTTCTTTTATCACTAATGAATACCTTATAAAATATCACCAAAAAATCAGAATGTTATTAACCTGTTTTCCTTCCAGGAGAATTAGCTGTGATACATTATAGGAAACATCATAAGGAACAAATAAAGTAGCCAAAGGAAATAGGTTAGCTGATCAGGCAAGGAAGCCTCAAGACATCAACACACTTCAAGCTCTTCTAATCTAGGAAGACTCCATGGCAGAAATGAAACCTCAGTATACTCCTGCCAGAATAAAATAGGCCCCTTCTCGAGGATATTCTTTCCAGCCTTCAGGGTGGCAACAGTGAGATGATGTCAAATTCCATTTGCCAGCCTCCAGCCAATGGAAAGTCCTTAGAATCCTTCACTAAGCTTTTCTCTTAGAAAAGGATGAAACCTATCAGTGTGCTCAGAGATTGTTTTCAAGCAGAATACCTCTACCTTGGTTAAGCCTGTAACTTCTCTAGCTCACTTCCAACAGGAATTTATACAACTAGTAGAAGCTCAACACCAAGAAACAGGACCTTCTCTATTTAGCCCAGGAAATTTGGTATTAGTACAAACTCTCCTCTCCCTCTCTTTCGATAAGCCAAGCTGGGGATAGCTTTACATTAGTTGTTCTTTTAACCCGCTGAGTAGTCAAGTTACAGGTATCAACTTCTGAATACACAACATGCAAGTCAAAGCCTGAAGAGCTGAAAGTACAAGCCCTGGCAGTCCAGAGGAACATCCTAAATATCTGTATAAGAAATAGAAAATCTTAAGCTGAAAATCATAAAACATAAGTGACTAAGTGAGGGCTACTCAAGTTACTCAGCCCCATACCTCACCTGATACTTTTTGTCATTTCTACCTTTTTTCTCCAAATTCACCACCAAATATTAGAACTTCTTAATGCATATTTTCAAGGAAATTTTAATGATACATAGGATTGCATTTGTAACATTGTAGATCCCAAAAGGAAAATGTTATATCCTGGCAAGTAAAGTTTTTTTTTTTTTTTTTTTTTTGAGACGGAGTTTCACTCTTGGTACCCAGGCTGGAGTGCAATGGCGCGATCTCGGCTCACCGCAACCTCCACCTCCTGGGTTCAGGCAATTCTCCTGCCTCAGCCTCCTGAGTAGCTGGGATTACAGGCACGCACCACCATGCCCAGCTAATTTTTTGTATTTTTAGTAGAGACGGGGTTTCACCATGTTGACCAGGATGGTCTCGATCTCTTGACCTCGTGATCCACCCGCCTCGGCCTCCCAAAGTGCTGGGATTACAGGCTTGAGCCACCATGCCCGGCCTAAGTAAAGTTTTAAACTAATGATTTCCTATGCCACGTCCATGAGGATTGTTGTAGTTAACTCTATTTGTAATAGAACTGTACACCGGCACCCACAATGTGAAATTCTAGTTGTAAAATTCCAATTGCTGTAATATTTTGCCTAATTATTTTAATAACAGGATTAATAATTGCAGGAGAGATTTAGTCAAGGTTGTTTTGCTTACAACAAAAATAATAGTTACAGACAAGAAGTAAGCCTGAGGCCGGGCGCGGTGCTCAAGCCTGTAATCCCAGCACTTTGAGAGGCCGAGGCAGGTGGATCACGAGGTCAAGAGATCGAGACCATCCTGGTCAACATGGTGAAACCCCGTCTCTACTAAAAATACAAAAAATGAGCTGGGCATGGTGGTGCATGCATGTAATCCCAGCTACTCAGGAGGCTGAGGCAGGAGAATTGCCTGAACCCAGGAGGCAGAGGTTGCGGTGAGCCGAGATTGCGCCATTGCACTCCAGCCTGGGTAACAAGAGCGAAACTCCGTCCCAAAA
>NW_022437166.1:603516-636309 GCF_009761245.1 Sapajus apella | reverse complement strand
AAAAAAAAAAAAAAAGAAGTAAGCCTGAAAATTTTACTATCATTAAGTTTGAAATGACACTTAAAAATAAAAAAATAAAGTGACATCATTCGAGATCTTAGCAATGGGAAAGGGCAAGATTCATATCTCAAGAAGTGACTTCAGGGACAGAAAGCCAGGTTGTAAGGATAAATTTTAATATGCAGGGCATGCAGAAGGGGCTTGGAGATGCAAGTTGTACATGACTTGCTGGAGGACGTATCTATATTCATGGGTCATCCATTAGCCTGACCAGCATCATTGAAGACAGAGTCAGGTTGTGGATTAAGTGCTGGGATTATAGGCATGAGCTACCATGCCCACCCCCCTGCCATGATTTGTAAGTGGCATTGTTTAAGGTGATACCCAAGATTTGTTGTCTCATGGACACAGACAGCTAGGACATGTACACACAAAGTGTGAGGTTTAGAGTGGAATTTAAATAGATGAAAAAGAAGAGGTCTCACTGACGCAGAGACAAGGCCCAGAGAAATAAGTTGCTGCTTTTGAGGTGAAATGCAAAAGGTTTTACAGATGACCTTGAGGAGTTCCTGTGTGGTTTACATAGGGCATGAAAGATTGGTCAGACCAAGTGAGCCATGTCCATAAGGTACAAAAAACAGGCTAGGACTAGGTGTGGCATTGGCATAGCAGGTGAAGCAGCCAGCTGCCCCACTCTAACCTTATATTATGCAGATGAGTTCTCTACCTGGCTGGCACCATCTTGCCTGCTTCTTTTTTGTACACATCATACGAAAAAAAAAAAAAAGGGAAGATTGGAACCTCCATGTTGAACACACCTGACTTCCACCTAGTCCTTTTCTATTGGCACAGCTGCCGGCATTCACCTGTGCAAGCTTCCAGCCTTTTAATTTATATTTGTAGCTCAGTTGTTCAGGTTCCTCTTTGTTAGAAAAACAATAATTTTGAGGCTGCTTTTAGTTAAAAGGTAAACCTTGCCAAAAACTACTTTGCCCTCACTATCTACCTAAATAATTTACTTCTAGCTCCCGTATTAATTTCATCTTCAACTTGACCAATGAGCACTTCCTACTTTCCCAGCCTATTCCTGTCAAAATATTCTGAAAAGTTGATCCCCAATGCTTGAAAAGACTGGTTTGAGTAATAATAAACTCGAGTCCCATCACAATCATCTCTGTATGAATTGCCCTTTCTCAGTTGCAATTTTCCTGTCTTGATAAATTGGCTCTGTCTAGGCAGCGGGCAAGTGAACCCACTTGTTAGTTACACCTTCCCTGATCTAACTCCCTCCACCAGCTTTCCCAAGCACTCTTTTACCTCTTTTTGGTCTGTTTTCTGAAATAAAAACTTATCTTCAGAGTTGTCTCCAACAGGAGAGGAACATCAGATTACTAAAACTTTAGGAACAGAGATTACACACTGGTTTAAGAGTGTGCCCTCTCTGTGTGGCATATATACACAATGGAATGCTATGCAGCTATTAAAAAGAATGAGTTAACATCCTTTGCAGGAACGTGGATGAAGCTGGAAGCCATCATTCTCAGCAAACTATTACAGGAAAAGAAAACCAAACACTGCATATTCTCAATTGTAAGTGGAAGTTTAACACTGAGAACACATGGACATAGGAAGAAAACAACACACAAGGGCCTGTCAGAGGGTGGGAGGCATGGGGAGGAAGAGCATTAGGACAAATATCTAATACATGCAGGGCTTATAACCTAGATGATGGGTTGATAGGTGGAGCAAACCACCATGGCACATGTATACCTATGTAACACCTGCACGTGTTTGTTGATACCTGCACATGTATCCCAGAACTTAAAGACAAAAAGGTGTACCCTTTATTCAAGATGGTGTGCATGAAAAGGCAGAAAGCAATTTCAGTAGGATACAAAAAAATCTGCCCCTAATGAATATTTAAAGAAATGAGACTAAAATAGAAAAGCTTTTCATTTACATGTTCCTCTTCACAGTTAATCTATTTATTTGAATCATATAGCGATCCATTTTGACTTTTGAAAAGCCAAAGCGGCTCATCTACCATCTTATGGGGGGAGAGGTTAAGCTGAAAGTTTCAATCCTCTATCACATGGTTGATTTTCCTGGTAACCAAGCCCCATCCTGAGGTCCAGAGGCCCCAGCCAGCAGTCATCTCGTTAGCATAAAACAAACTCATTTTAGACATTCCAAAAATTTTAGGGAATGCATAGAAAGTAACTGAGACAGACTATAATCACTTTCTCATGCTGACAGGAGCCTCCATGCATGGCTCAGCTCTGGCTCTCCCTGGGGAGGTTAGTTCCACCCTCCTTCCAATTAGAACCCAACCTCAATAACCCTGTGCACATCCATCCTTTATAGCTGCAGCATGTCCTGGCACTTGGCATTCTCTGAAGTGATCTTAGTGTTTGTTGTTTATTTCTTGTATTTGCTGTTGGAAGCTGTGTCTAGCTCACCGCTGTTTTCCCAGTATCAAGCACAGTGCTTGGCTCATGGCAGTTGCTCAATGAGAAGTTGATTAATCAATGAAAAATAACACTGTCTGCAAAAGAAAAGCAGAGTAGACTGGGTCAGAGCACAACTCCACTCAGCCACTCCCTATCTGGGTGACCTTGGACAAGTCCCTGAATTTTTTTTTTTTTTTTTTTGCAAACTTGGGTTTTGCCCTGTTACCAGGCTGGAGTGCAGTGATGCAGCCTCAGCTCACTGTAACCTCTGCCTCCAGGGTTCAAGGAATTCTGTCTCAGCCTCCCAAGTAGCTGGGACTATAGGTGCGCTCCACCATGCCCAGCTAATTTTTGTATTTTTCATAGAGATGGGGTGAATTTTTTTCCCTTCAGTCACTTTGTCTCTGACATGGGGAATACTTAAAAGTTACTTGACAGGGTTTTTGCTAATGAGGATTTAATAAAAAATATATAAAATGCTTCTAAACATAGGCTGGCAGAGTGAGTGCTACACACATTTGAGATGTTTGCATTATCATGCAGTTGTTGGATTTTTTTTTTTCACTCATTAAGATCTTGAATCTTTGTTCACCTCATTGCATATAAGTGAAATACATTTTGAATTATGTCAAGTATTTCATGGTAAAATTATTTAAAATATCAATAGTTAGGCAGGGCATGGTTGCTCACATCACACCTGTAGTCCCAGCACTTTGGAAAACCAAGGTAGGTGGGTCTTATGAGCTCAGAAGTTTGAGGCCAGCTTGGAAAATGTGCTGAAACCCCATTTCTACAAAACAAACAAAACACAAAATTAGCTAGGCATGGTGGCATGCACCTGTAGTCTCAGGTAACTAAGAGGCTGAGGTGGGAGAACTGCCTGGGCCCCAAAAGTAGAGGCTGCTATGAGCCATGAGCAAGCCACTGCACTTCAGCCTGGTAATGGAGTGAGACCCTGTCTCAAAGAATACATATAAATAGTTGATATTTATTGATTATTATTATTATTATTTTTTTTTTTTTTTTTTTTTTGACGGGGATTCTCTCGTGTTGCCCAGGCTGGAGTGCTATGGCTCGATCTCGGCTCATTGCATCCTCTATGTGCCGGGTTCGAGCAATTTTTCTCCTGAGTACCTGGGACTACAGGTGTGGATCACCATGTCCAGCTAATTTTGATAGTAGAGACAGGGTTTCACTATGTTGGCCAGGATGGTCTCAATCTCCTGAACTCATGATTGGCCTGCCTCAGCCTCTCAAAGTGTCGGGATTACAGGCATGAGCCACCGTGCTCAGCAATAGTTGATATTTATGTAGGATTCTTGTATGCTACATAACTCTTGTAGCACAAAATTATTTTTTAGATAATGTACATTATCTGCCTTTTTCAGTGATAATTTTTTGTATTTTGTGTCTAGTTCAAAAAGAGTTTTCATTATCTGGGCAAATAAATATATTCTCACCTTCAGCTAATAACCTAAGCCACATAGTTTTAAAATATTTATTTTCTTTTTTTTTTGAGAGAATTTCCGCTCTGTCTCCAGGCACCAGGCAGGAGTGCAGTGGTGCGACCTTGGCTCACTGCAACCTCCGCCTCCCAAGTCCAAGCAATTCTCCCGCCTCAGCCTCCCGGGTAGCTGAGACTACAGGCGCATGCCAGCATGCCCAACTAATTTTTTTTTGTATTTTTAGTAGAGATGGGGTTTCACCATGTTGGCCAGGATGGAATATTTTCTTTAATTGTCTGAACAGTTGATATAATAATTTTTCTTTTTTTTTTTTTTTTTTGAGAAGGAGTCTCTGTCACCCAAGGTGGAGTGTAGTGGCACAATCTTGGCTCACTGTCACCTCTGCCTCCCAGGTTCAAGTGATTCTCCTGCCTCAGCTCCCCAGTGGCTGGGACTACAGATGCACACCACCACAACCGGCTAATTTTTGTATTTTTAGTAGAGACAGGGTTTTAGCATATTGGCCAGGATGGTCTCGATTTCTTGACCTCATGATTTGCCTGCCTTGGCCTTCCAAAGTGCTGGGATTACAGGTGTGAGGCACCGCACGCAGCCAATAATCCTCTTATATTTTCTCAGTAAATTATATAAGCATCTGGCCACTATATAATTAACTAACTTTGATAATACATTTCAGGTAATCCAAGGACTTTGGAGGCCAAGGTGGGCAGATCACCTGAGGTCGGGAGTTCAAGACCAGCCTGACCAACATGGTGAAACCCCGTCTTAAAAAAAAAAAGATAATACATTTCAAATGCTTCTATTAGATGATATTCTATTGTTTTCAATGCATCATTTTTTATACATTATATAAATACATAGATAAGGAATAGGTAGACAGATGTTATATACATATTTGTGTCGATAAATGTAGATGCAAATACATACCTCTTTAGACAATGTAGCTTTCAAAATCAGAATGATCACATTTAGCCTTTGTATGTAATCGAAAAGCAACAGATTGTACATATTTACATTTTTAAAATATACATACATGTGCATAATAAATTGTTTAAATAAAATTCTGCATTTTATTTTATAAGAACTTCTGTACCTATTCTGATACTTGAGATTAACTTTAAATTGTCTTTTTCTGAGTTTACCCAGTTTTCATTTCAACTAATACTACATTATGGGAACACCTTGGAGGCTTTCTATATTTATATGTTCTGCATCAGTATCTAAAACCTGGAAATTATCTCATTTTGAATTTCTTTTATTTTTATTTATTTATTTATTTATTTTTTTGAGACGGAGTTTCGCTCTTGTTACCCAGGCTGGAGTGCAATGGCACAATCTCGGCTCACCGCAACATCCGCCTCCCGGGTTCAGGCAATTCTCCTGCCTCAGCCTCCTGAGTAGCTGGGATTACAGTCATGTACCACCATGCCCAGCTAATTTTTTGTATTTTTAGTAGAGACGGGGTTTCACCATGTTGACCAGGATGGTCTCGATCTCTTGACCTCGTGATCCACCCGCCTCGGCCTCCCACAGTGCTGGGATTACAGGCTTGAGCCACCGCGCCCGGCCCTATTTATTTATTTTTAAATACGGACGGGGTTTTACCATGTTGGTCAGGCTGCTCTTGAACTCCCAACCTCAGGTGATCTGCCCGCCTTGGCCTCCAAAGTGCTTGGATTACAGGCGTGAGCCATCACGCCCAGCCTCATTTTGAATTTCTTATTGAAATAGGATATTCTTCACTAAGGATATTAGTATACTTTACTTTAATGTCCTGAGGCTTTAAACTGTCATGTTATCTATATAATATTTACTTATTTAAATTTGCTTTCAATTTTAATATTTGCTTATTAATTTACTTCTCTTGACATGCAGAACATTTCCTTGGATCCTATTAATGAACCTAAATGCTGGGGTTTTTTTTCTCTTTTTTCTGTTTTTGAGATGGAGTCTTGCACTGTTGTCCAGGCTGCAGTGCAGATTGCAGCCTCTATCTCCCTGGTTCAAGTGATTCTCCCACCTCAGCCTCTGAGTAGCTGAGGTTACAGGCAGCTACCACTATGCCCAGCTATTTTTTTCACTTTCGAAAAGATGGGTTTTACCATGTTGGCCAGGATGGTCTCAAACTCCTGATCTCAAATGATCACCCCGCTTTGGCCTCCCAAAGTGCTGGATTATTGGCATGAGCTACCATATCCAGCCTGTTTTTTGTATTTTGATATAAAAAATTAAACCTTAGTCTGGGTGTAATGGCTCACACCTGTAATCCCAACACTTTGGGAGGCTGAGGTCGAAGGATTATTTGAGCCAAGGAGTTTGAGACCAGTTGGTCTACATAGTTGGACCTCATCTCTACAAATAATAATAATAATAATAAATTAGCTGAACATGGTAGCACATGCCTGTTCTCCCAGCTGTTCAGAGGGCTAAGGTGATAGAATTTCTTAAGCCCAGATGTTTGAGGCTGCAGTGGGCTGTGGTTACGTCACTGCACTCCAGCTAGAGAAACAGAGAGTCTCTCAAGAAAAGAAAACTACAGAAATATACTATAAAATATTTGTTTAGTATTTATAGCAGCAAAATTTGCAATTTCAAAAGTATGGAACCAGCCTAAATGCCCATCAATCATAGAGTGAATAAAGAAAATGTGATACTTAACTATATATACACAGACACACACACACACATCATGGAATACTCAATCATTAAAAGAATAAAATAATGGCATTTGCAGCAATTTAGATGATGTTGGAGACCATTATTTAAATGAAGTAACTCAGGAACAAAAAAATCAAAGATTATATGTTCTCACATAGAAATGGGAGCTAAGCTATGAGGATGTAAACACATAAGAATTATATAATAGATTGGGGACACGGGGAAGGGTCGGAAGGGTGTGAGGGTTAAAAGACTGAATATTGAGTACAGTGTACTCTGCTTGTGTCCTGGGTGCACCGAAATCTCAGAAATCACCACTAAAGAACTTACCAATGTAACCAAACACTACCCATACCCCAAAAACGATGAGAAGAATACTAATAGAAAACATATACACCCACACAAAAAAACTCACACATAAGTTTATATGCTTTGGCATTTTTAAAGAAACATCTCTTGTCACCCAGGATGAAATACAGTGGCTTGATCACAGTTCACTGCAGTCTCGACCTCCTGGGCTCAGCCAGTTCTCCTACCCCAGCCTCCTGAATAGCTGGTACTACAGGTGCAGGCCACCATGCTCAGCTAATTTTTGTATTTTTTGTAGCTGTGGATTACTAGCCGTGTTGCCCAGGCTAGTCTCGAATTTCTGGGCTTAAACAGTCTCCGTGTCTTGGCCTCCCAAAGTACTGGGATTACAAGTGTGAACTACCATATCTGACCAGAATCTTATATTTATGTGATATATAAAAAACTAAATATATTTAGATATGTTAATGGAAATTTTGAAAAAAAAGTTTTATAAACAATATAAAATGATTTTTATCCTTAAATACTGATATAAAACAGTTAAAAGTTACATCCTAGGAATTTCACTATAAATTAGGTTTTTAAGGGTAATGTAATATATATAAAATTAGTAGATGGAAGAAAAAAACAGCTCTTCATAGAAAGTGTGTAAACAAAAGCAAAATATGCTTTTGATGAAAAAATAAACATCTTCTCTAGTTTGAAATTAAAGTTTGCTTCAAATTGAAAAAATAGAATGTAAATTCAAATAAAATATATAAAGTTAAAACAAGTATAGGAGATAATGTATTGAAAATGAGAGTCGTCAAAAGTGACAGATATGATGTATTTATAAAGTTTTATTTAAAATTAAATTTAGTATTAATACACAAGTAAAAATTGTTTTCTCTTGAACAAAAAATATATGTATTATTAAAATGAACCAGTAAAGCCTGGTGCAGTGTCTCACGCCTGTAATCCCAGCACTTTGGGAGACCAAGGTGGGCAGATCACCTAAGGTCAGGAGTTCAAGATGAGATTGGCCAACATGGTGAAACCCCATCTGTACTAAAAATACAGAAATTAGCTGGGCATGGTGGCAAATGCCTGTAATACCAGCTACTCGGGAGGCTGAGGCAGGAGAATTGTTTGAACTCAGGGGTCAAAGGTTGCAGTGAGCCAAGATTGTGCCACTGCACTCCAGCCTGGGCAACAGAGTAAAACGCCATCTAAAAAAAAAAAAAAAAAAAAGACAAAATATTTTTGTTCACCTTTTGAATACATTTAAAAAGAGGGGGAAAAATTGAAATGTTTCTCATGCTCTTTCTCAGGTTTTTTGATTGAAAAATGGAATCTTCTGCATCAGAGGTTTTATTTTTTAAAAATCTTTTTTTTTTTTTTTTTTTTTTTGAGACGGAGTTTCGCTCTTGTTACCCAGGCTGGAGTGCAATGGCGCGATCTCGGCTCACCGCAACCTCCGCCTCCTAGGTTCAGGCAATTCTCCTGCCTCAGCCTCCTGAGTAGCTGGGATTACAGGCACGCGCCACCATGCCCAGCTAATTTTTTGTATTTTCAGTAGAGACGGGGTTTCACCATGCTGACCAGGATGGTCTCGATCTCTTGACCTCGTGATCCACCCGCCTCGGCCTCCCAAAGTGCTGGGATTACAGGCGTGAGCCACCGCGCCCGGCTGTAAAAATCTTAATTATCACTTTGGGTAAATGTGTTATGGTGACCTGTGATTCTATTTTGGTCAGGTATTGTAACCTTTTGACATATTTAACAGGCTTCTCAAAATGAAATTTGTTTAAAAAATGTCTTTAATGCTATAGAGGGCCAACACAACATCCAAAAGTGTGAGAAGCAGGATTACTTGATATGTTAAATTACATGGGAAGCATTGTCAAATTAAAAAATGATGTTCGACCTTCAACTTATATTCTAATAAATATGCTATTAATATTTATTCAAAAATCATATAAAATGTCTTAAAATCTAATATATCTGAGTATATACTCAGTCATAATAATGATTATTATGATAAATTGTAGGCCACAGTTATAATCAATTTTGCATTTGTTTTTTCATAATTAAGTCATTTTCATGGTTAATGATTTAATGTTTTTGTTTTTGTTTTTTTTTTGTAGACAGAGTTTTGCTCGTCACCCAGGCTGGAGTGTAATGTCACAGTCTTGGCTCACTGCAACCTCTGTCTCATGGTTTCAAGCAATTCTCATGCTTCAGTCTCCAGACACCCAGCTAATTTTTGTCTTATTAGCATTGATGAGGTTTTACCATGTTGGCCAGGCTAGTCTTCAACTTCTGACCTCAGGTGATCCACCCACCTCGGCCTCCCAAAGTGCTAGGATTACAGGTGTGAGACACTGAGCCTGGCTGGTCAATGGTTTAATTCTAATGTAGTTTCTAAAAACTTCAAAAGCTTAAAAAAATCCTAGAGGAATGTGTCTATAAGGAGGTTCATTAAAAAAATAAGGGCCCAGACAAGTTTAATACAGGTTTTTGATAATTTAAGGATCAAACCATTTGGACTGAGTAAAAATTGTATTTTAATGAAGAATGGTGACTCTTACAAAACTGCTAACCAAGGCAAAACAAAAAATAATTGAACTTCAGGAAAATACTGCAACATTTCTATGTTAAATAAGCCAGTAATGAATTTTTAAAGATATGTCATTTGAATAACCTCTGTGATCCAACTCAAATTACCTACGATAACCCCTTACTGTTATGCACCTAAACTGGAGAAACAAACCTAATATTTAAGATGACAAATTTAATGTTAAGTGTAAACTCATGGAGAAACCAGAATGCCAGCAGCCATTGGTTCATTTCTGAGCTCTTAAAGCTTCCATTATTTAAAATGCCACGTTTCAATACTAATCACAGAAGAGATAAAATAATCAGTTAAATATAAATTAAATGTGTGTGTGTGTGTGTTTAGTAATTTAGTAACCTAAATTATTAAAATAGGTTAGGACCATGTGTTTTTTTTCTTAAACACATAATCCTGAGAAGACAATCTCAGGATTGGTGCTTATATTCACAGGAAATAAAAGATAACCACATACTGATCATTAAGGCCAAAGACAATAGCCATATAAATTTGCCTTTAACCTATTTTATTTTTTTTGAGACGAGATCTCGCTTTGTTGCCCAGGCTGGAGTGCAGTGGTGTGATCTCGGCTCACTGCAACCTCCGCGTTCTAGGTTCAAGCGATTCTCCTGCCTCAGCCTCTTGAGTAGGCGGGATTACTGGCACTCACTGCCACGCCTAGCTAATTTTTGTATTGTTAGTAGAGACAGGATTTTGCCATGTTGGTTAGGCTTGTCTCAAACTCCTGACCTCAGGTGATCCACCCACCTCAGCCTCCCAAAGTTCTGGGATTACAGGCATGAGCCACCGCGCCCGGGCTAACTAACCTATTTTTTCTATAAGCAATGAAGATGAAGACTGTGGACAGATTTGAAGACAGTTTTCTCCTCTGTGGCTCCAGCATATTTTGTTCCCTGCTTGATCTCTGGAAGGAAGGTGGGCAACAGGTGGCCAGCAGTGATCTACAACACTGACGAGAAATGTTGGTAGGGAGAAGCTGTTCCTTACCTCTGGTAGAAAGAAAGATGTTCAGGCCCTCCACCTACCTGACAGCAGAGCTGCACTTCAATGTGGCAGCTATTGGCCATGTGTGGCTCCTGGGTGCCCGGAATGTGGCTGGTCTAAACTGCAGTTTTCTAGAAAGGTAGAATGCAGAGTTAGTTTTAAATATTTAGTTCCAAAAATATATATACTTTATTAATAATTACATATTGCTCACATATTAAAATATTTTGAATATAGTGGGTTGTTACAATTCTGCCTGTTTCTTGTTTGTTTTTCAAGTTTGGCTACTAAAAAATTTAAAAGTCATGTGTGGCTTTTTCAGAGGATTGCCTCCTTTTTAAAATCTCAGGCTGCCTGCTCAAAGGACCAGAAGACAGGAAAGTCATAAAATCTGAAGTTTTTAAATAATTATTATTTTTATTTGTGAGTAGCCATATAGTATATTATTTATAAATGCATATACCCTCTGAGGCGGGCCTGACTCAGCTCAGGGAGAAAGCCCTGCCCGAAAAGGTAGCAGCTTAGACTGTCACTCCATTCATCCCCGCATCCGATCACATCTGTCACTCCGGGTCTGAGGGGGCGGGGTCTTGAACGTTATCTAATAAGAGACGCTGATCTGGGAACCATCCAATCCGGCACGCAGCTGGAGCGGACAGGGCAGCTTCCGGGATATGGCGGGGGCCTTTGTCTCTCGTTGAAGTCGAAGCTCCGGGTCTCTTCATTTCTGTGTCCTCTGCTCCTAGAGGCCCAGCCTCTGTGGCTCTGTGACCCGCAGGTATTGGGAGATCCACAGCTAAGACGCCGGGAACCCCTGGAACCCTAGAAATGGTGAGAGTTTCGGGTCCGACATTCCGAGAGAGGGGGAGGGGCTGTGGCGGGACTGAGGCCTCCCTGCAGTCAGCTCCGCAGTCTGCACCCCGAGTTCTTCCCCAGTTCGACCTCATTCCCCTTCAGCCATAATATGGCGGCCGAGCTAACAGCCGGGTTCCGGGAGTCTTGTCTCTTCCGTGCGCTGTGTCTGTGCCCTGGCCTAATGCCTTTTCTAGGCAGTTCTGCACCCGCAGAGCCCCGTCTCGGCCAGTTAGTGCAGGGACCACGGGAGGGCCCGGTCAGGACAATCCTGACTCTGGGTGCGGGTTCATGAATGGGAAGAGCTTTGGTCCCTGAATTCCCAGTTCCTTTTTTTTTTTTCCCCTATTAAAATTTTATGGGAGTCACCGTACAAAATTAAAGAATTTAATCGAAGAATGATTCAGAGATTGTTGCACACCCAACTGTGCTTCGTAGTTTGTGGCTTATGAGAGACGCTTGAATGAGAGACCGTTTTTTTTTGTTTTTTTTTTTGAGATGGAGTTTCGCTCTTGTCACCCAGGCTGGAGTGCAATGGCGGGATCTCGGCTCACTGCAACCTCTGCCTCCCAGGTTCAAGCGATTTTCCTGCCTCAGCCTTCCAAGTAGTTGGGATTGCAGACGCCCGCCACCAGGCCCAGCTAATTTTGTATTTTTAGTAGAGAAGAGGTTTCACCGTGTTGGTCAGGCTTGTTTCAAACTCCTGATATCCGGCACTCCACCAGCCTGGGCCTCCCAAAGTGCTGGGATTATAGGCACCAACCATCGCGCCCAGCCAAAGGAAATAATTTAAAAGTACACGATAAAGAAAACCAAATTAAATAATTGATTAACTACAATTACATCACTGCTTAATTTGTATGATTAAGGTGGAAATTTCCTGGTTATGTAATGAGAAATTAATTGGCAGCTTATGGTTGGTTAAGCCTGAATTTGTTTTCCCCAATGTAGTAATTTAAAAAAAAAAAAAAATGCATTTGAGTTAAATTTTTTAAAAAGTAGGATTTCAGGGACTAGAGCCACCTCAGTCTAATTGCCTGGCACTTGGTTATTTTTACATCCACAGGACTAATTTTATCCTAATTTTTCACAGCTGTCCCAAGCATGGTCTTGCGTCTACCCCCTACCTGCTATTTCTCTAGCCTAACTATGACTATCAGTAAAATAATAGATTTCCAGTTCTGACATTCCCAAATGCCAGCTTTCCCTATTTAATTCACATTAACTATTTTTCTTTTATTGTAAGTTTTAGATACTATATTTTAATCATTTTTTGACAAAGCATATGGCACTTAAAAAAATGGTTTTCTGTTTGAAAATATTTTTCATGAGAACAAAGTGAAGAACCATCTCCTAACACTGTATTGTAAACCATCTTTTGATTCTTTTCATTTTATTTTCCCTAGGCACAGAGATTCGAAATATTTTTGTGTCGAGGTTTTTCTTTGGAAACTTTATGGGGTGATGCATCCATAGCCACCCTTTAGTTTTTTTTCCTGGTCCTCAGTTTTAGTACTTTCTGTGAATAAACCAATATACCCACCATGGCTATGTCTGTTAGAGTGTCTAGTGACTATCATCTCCTGGGTAATTTTCTCCCATAGGACAACATGAGGTATGGAGTGTAGCCTCTCAAGGAGTAGATGGATGCCCTGGGGCTGAGAAGAATCTCCTGGTGTACTCTTCCTTTGAAAAGCTAACCCCTTGATCTTCACTCAACCCAGCTTCCATTTCTTGGAGACACATTGCTGGTCATCAATCAGTTGCTGGTATTGACGGGAAAACACAGAAATAATTTGTTTTTTTGAATTGTCTAAGATTTGTGAGAGAAAAAAATAGCATCCCAAAAGAAAAACAAAAGTGACCCCAGTGAGATGGTGCAACAGCGTGCAAAGTAAAACGCACTTGGGGCAGTCACTTGAGGCATAGGGCAGTGTCTCCTGAGAGGGTGGCCATTGAGCACTTAAGTGAGTAGGATTGGGTGGGAGAATCTCTCAAGTGATTGGATGACGTGACTTGACACATATATCACACACATCTGTTTTCTTTCTTTCTTTTTTTTTTTTTTTTTTTTGAGACAGAATCTTGGTCTGTTACCTAGGCTGGAGTGCAGTGGTATGATCTCATCTCACTGCAACCTCTGCTTCCCAGGTTCAAGTAATTCTGCCTCAGCCTCCCATGTAGCTGGGAGTATGGGCACCTGCCACCACACCTGGCTAATTTTTGTATTTTTAGTAGAGACGAGGTTTCAACATATTGGCGAGGCTGGTCTTGAACTCCTGACCTTGTGATCTGCCCACCTTGACCTCCCAAAGTGCTGGAATTATAGGCTTGAGCCACTGCACCCGGCGGACACATCTGTTTTCTAATCAGCATCGCCACTCCCGAGGTTTGCCATCCTGAAAAGATTTGTTCACGTAATTCGACTCCAGTGTTTTGTGTTTTTTTTTTTTTTTTTTTTTTGAGACAGAGTCTCTGTTACCCATGCTGGTGCAGTGGCGTGATCTTGGCTCACTGTAACCTGCACCTCCCTGGTTCAAGCAATTCTCCTGCCCCAGCCTCCTGAGTAGCTGACATTACAGTCGCACCCCACCGTGCCCAGCTAATTTTTGGTATTTTTAGTAGAGACAGAGTTTCACTGTGCTGGCTGAGCTGGCCTGGAACTCCTGACCTCATGATCCACCTGCCTCAGCCTCCTAAAATGCTGGGATTATGCATGAGTCACTGTGCCTGGCTGAGTTTGACTCCAGTTTTTGAACTGTAAATTGCATTCTATTAGTATGATTTGAATGGTAAGAAAATATTTGTAAAGGGCGGAAAAAGGTGGATTTCAGAAAAAAAATGTGATTATATATTTGTTAAAATTATTTATTTATTTTGTTTGTTTTTGTTTTGAGACAGAGTTTCACTCTTGCTGCCCAGGTTGAAGTGCAGCGGTGTGATCTCTGCTCACTGCAACCTGTGCCTCCTGGGTTCAAGCGATTCTCCCTCAGCCTCCTGAGTAGGTGGGATTAAAGATGCCTGCCACCACACCTGGGTAATTTTTGTATTTTTTTTTAGAGACGGGGTTTCACCATGTTGGCCAGGATGGTCTCAATCTCCTGACCCTGTCATCTGTCCGCCTCGCCCTTCCAAAGTGCTGGGATTACAGGCGTAAGCCACCACAACTGCCCCAAAAATTCTTACTTTTTATTTCTCAAAGTCAGTCTAGACAGTTTCTCAGGCGTGTTTATGGCTGGGTGATTTCAAACAATTTCAAGGCTTAGCTTTTAGAATGCCACCAAAGTAAACAATAGGGGGAATTTTTTTTTTTTTTTTGGCTGTACAAAATACATTTCCACAAAAAAAGGTAAGTAATTGGTGAGTTATATAAATTCATGAAAACATTAGTTTCTCTTTTTGCAGTGTAGATTTGTGACTATGAACACCTGTGTTCTATATCCTGTGTTGTTGATTTCTGATTATTGCTAAATTTTATGAGGAGAAATTTGGTACCTCTTAGACATGTTCTAATATAACTAATTTTTTACTTCATAATTTTGGTTAAAATAATGCTTTTACTGGCTGAAATAAGTAAAATGGAAGGACCGGGCAGGGCGTGGTGGCTCATGCCTGTAATTCCAGCACTTTGGGAGGCCAAGATGGGCAGATCACAAAGTCAAGAGTTTGAGACCAGCCTGGCCTACATGGTGAAACCCTGTCTCTACTAAGAATACAAAAATTAGCTGAGCGTGGTGGTGCATGCCTGTAATCTCACCTACTCGGGAGGCTGAGGCAGGAGAATCGCTTAAATCACTAAAAAAAAATCCAGAAGGCAGGTGTTGCAGTGAGCTGAGATTGCTCCATTGCACTCCAGCCTGAGTGACAGAGAGAAAAGAAAAACATAAAAGAAGGAAAGAAATGGATGCACCTTAATATATATGTATATGTGTGTATATATATGAACACTGTTTGGGTAATTTTGCTGGATTTTTTATATGCTTAGATTAAAACAGTAAGCGAGTAACTCAGACATGGAGATTAAAGCTTAAGCCCAACTAAGGTTAATATTGAGCCTGCACAAGGAAGTTATTACAGGCCCAGCTAGTTTTCTCTGGGGAGTCATCTCTATAGATATCCCAGCCTGCTCACTTCAGCCATGGAAAAAGCCTTTATCCTAAGAGAAGCTACAGAACCCTGGAAAGCTGGAGACCCACAGGCAGATGAAGTTAAGGTTAAGATGTAAAAAGACTGGAAAGGTCATACTGAAGATGAAGTTGTTACTGTTTTGAGGCGGTTTCTAGATTTTATAAAATAAAACATTAGTGTAAAAATGTTTGAATTCCAAGAAAGCATTGTAGTGGGAAAAAGTACCAACTGTTACTGCAATCCTTCGATAAGGACTTTTTTAAATGGAAAGGATCAAACAAGATTAGAAAGAAGGTAGGACGGGAATGGCAAAAGGAAGGTGATAAAATCAGATTTTAGATTAGAGAATGTTTTACCCTGAAGTCAGAATGTTCTTAGGAGGGACATAAAATAGGGTTGTGTGTTGACTCAGACTGAGGGTAGCTGAAAGTTCAAGAGGCTGTGGGGAAAAGATAAACTTAAGTAAAGCCTGATTAAGACGTATTTTATTTTGAACACTGAAGAAAGATTTAACTCTTTTTTTTTTAATAAGAAAATAAAATGTGCAGCGCCTATGTCTGGAGATCAGATAGGTGAGAAAATAGAGCACTGTCTTAAGTTATGGTGGGAAGGATGTTTCCTTTCATAAACTGTGGTGAACACAAAGGATGAAGAATTCTATTAATCATAGCTCTTTACCAGGCTTATCTATGTGCTTCATCTTTCCCCACCTCTTTTCTTGGGCCTATACATTTCTTCTGTTTGACTTTCTTTTTTTTTTTTGGAGATGGAGTCTTGCTGTCTCACCCAGGCTGGAGTGCAATGGCATGATCTTGGATCACTGCAACCTCTGCTTCCTGGGTTCAAGTGATCCTCCTGCCTCAGCCTCCCGAGTAATGTAGGGCTGTGGTGGCCCCACAGGGTCGTGAGGTTTCCTTTATGCTGTGTTGAGGTGCAGGATCCAAGAAGTAAAGAGACAGGACACTGAAGAACTGGTGAAGAGCACCTGGACTTTGGGGGGGCCACACCACCTGTGAGTAGAGATCAGTGGCAGCCCCCAAATGCCCAAGAGCATCTGTATTTATTAGGTACAAGCGGGGTCAGGGTTGTGAGTGGGGTCATCATCTACAGACTTAGTAATAGGGCATACATAATCACATCAGTTATCAGTGAGTGGACCACCCATTATGTCACCTGGGCAGAGAGGTGGGCCATGCGCAGCAGGGGCCTGTGCCGTGTGCAGTAGTAGAGAGTCGTGTACAGAAAAGGGGTCCACCCCTATTAGGTCACCAAGGCAAGGAGGTGGGCCGTGTGTAATAGGTGTCATGTGCAACGCTTCTTATCTGGGGGCTGGAAACTTCAAAGGATTTCTAATAGAAGGATACTGTAAGCTTAACGCAGTGGGAGCTGACAGACTTGTGCACTTCTCTTAAGATGTTTATGGGAAGATTCTTTGAGCTAGCACAGAAGTGAGAAAAGACTGACAGGGTGTACAGCCACTGTGACTGGTAACATCAGAGGGGTTCTTCTCCCTCGGTTACTTCCAGGATCTTAGGCCTCAGGCCTACTTTCCACAGGAACTGAATGCAAGGTACTACAACTCCTTTATCAAGAGGAGAGGCACTTGCTCCATGCCTGCCATATAGCGTATGCCCTTTCAGGCAGGGACGCCACTGCCTGGATCTTTGGTTCTCATCCTGGTCTGGCTGTTTTCCCATGTACTGCTTCTGTTCTGTGACTGCTCTAGGCATTCCTTCTGTTACAAACTACTATATGGTTATATAGAAGGATTATATAAATCACCACTAAATGTCAGTACAGCTCCGACTACAATACCTATATGATTATACAGAAAGATTATATAGAACCAACTATGCTAGATATATGTTAAGCAGTAAGCTACACTTCAAGCACGAATTCTGTAAACTAATATATGATTATATATGAAGGATTATATAAAGGAAACAGCTGAGCCATAACACTATAAACTATGACATTCGTCAGGCACTAGTTGTGCCTGGGGTCTGCACAGTTCTTCCTCAGTGCCCATGGGGGGTGTTACCCACAGAGTAGCTGGGATTCCAGGTGCCTGCCACTGCTCCTGGCAAATTTTTGTATTTTTAGTAGAAACAGGGTTTTATCATCTTGGCCTGGCTGGTCTTGAACTTGTGACCTGGTGATCCACCTGCCTCGGCCTCCCAAGGTGCTGGTATTATGGGTGTGAGCCACTGCATCGTCGTGTTGTACCTTTAATAATAAACTAGTAAACAGAACTGAAATATTTTGCTGAGTTCTGTGAGTAGCTCTATTACATTACTAAACTTGAGGGAGGTTATGGGAGTTTCTAATTATTAAACGGTAGCTCAGAAGCGTAGACACCTATGAAGTTTTTGATTGGTGTCAGCAGTAAGGACAGTGTTGTGAGACTGTTCCCTGAATCAGGGTCTATGCTGAGCAAAGTGGGGTCAAAATTCAAATGTTAGACAATATGTTTGTTTTGGAGAGTTGCTTGGTGTTCAGTAAACTGCACATTTGGTGCCAGGAGAGACATGTCCTGGAATAGAACTCTGGGTTTCTGGAAACCTGTACACAGGCTGTCACACTGCCCACTGTTCTGTGATTTCTGTCTGTTCTGTCTTAAGGTGAGTGAGTGAGCAGGGTGAGTGAGGCCTGAAAACTTAGAGGAAAAGAGCTCTGATAAGAAATCCCCCTTTACTACAGAGGCCACCACAGGATTTCCACCCACTCACAAACACACCCACTAGACATTGACATGTCCGCAGCCCTCACAGGACAAGGCACCACCCTCAGGAGTTTTACTAACAGCATTTTTGATCCCTGTGCTTCTTGCCAAAACCCACAAAAATGTCTACAAGTCTTTGACATATCCTCATCCCCAGACACTGAATCTGCAGCAGTAATCTGTTTTCTCTACCCTCCTAGGCTTCTGGACCACCTGTTCATGATCTTATCTGCCTGCATGAACACAGAAATAAATCGGAGTATAGCCCAACCTCGGCCCGTATTTGTAGAACAAACCAGTCCATCCATCTAAATTGCACTCTCCCCCACTAATGGATTTTTGTATTACTTTTATTTTTGGTTCAGGGGTACATGTGCAGGTTTGTTATATAGGTAAAATTGTGGCATAAAGGTTTGGTGTGCCGATTATTTGTCACTGAGATACTAAGCATAGCACCAAACAAGTATTTTTTCTGATCTTCTTTGTCCTTCCACCCTCCACCCTCAACAAAGCCTTACTGTCTGTTGTTTCTCTCTGTGTCCATGTGTACTTAACTTAGCTCTTACTTATAAGTAACCATCTTATAAATAACATGTATTTGGTTTTTTGTTTCTGCATTAGTTTTCTAAGAATAATGGTTTCCAGTTTCATCCATGTTGCTGCAGAGGACATGATCTTGGTTTGTTTTTATGGTCACACAGTATTCCGTGATGTTTATGTACCATATTTTAAAAAATCTTTTATTTCATTTTATTGGAGAAAGGGTTTCACTTTTTCACTCAGTCTGGAGTACAGCAGCATGATCCTGGCTCACTGTAACCTCAACCTCCTGGGCTCAAGCAATATTCCTACCTCAAGCCAGGTACAGTGGCTCACGCCTGTAATCCCAGCATTTTGGGAGGCTGAGGCAGGCAGATCACATGAGATCAGGAGTTCAAGACCAGCCTGACCAACATGGAGAAACCCCATTTCTACTAAAAATACAAAATTCCTACCTCAGCCCCTCAGTTAGCTGGGACTACAGACATATGCCGCCACACCCGGCTAATTTTTCTTTCTTTAATTTTTTGCAGATACCGGGTTTTATCTTGTTGCCCAAGCTGGTTTCAAATTCCTAGCTCAGGCAGTTTACCTGCCTAGACTTCCTAGAGTGGGGGGATTACAAGTGTGAGCCACCGTGTCCAACCATACCATATAGTCTGTATTCAGTCTACCATTGATAGGAATTTAGTTTTATTCCGTGTCTTTGCTGTTGTGAATACTGCTGCAGTGAACATACATGTGTATGTGTCTTTATGATAGAATAATTTATAACTCCTTGGGTATATACCCAATTAGGATGCTGGGTCAAATGGTAATTCTGGTTTTAGTTCTGTGAGGAATCACCGTGCTTCTTTTCACAATGGTTGAACTAATTTGCACTTTCACCAGAAGTGTATAAACATTTTTTTTCTCTACAACTTTGCCAGCATCCATTATTTTTTGATTTTTATGTAATAGATAGACATTCTTTTTTTTTTTTTTTTTTACCCCCAAACGATTGCATTTATTGTAAACATGGGTACAGATCCTAGGCTCTCAGAAACACAACAGATATGAAGCTAAGACAGCTCTGGTGAAACTAACAGACGACGAGGAATGCCGGGGTATTCATGTCTGGGCCAGAGCTGCCATCCAGGGCCCCACACCCCACCTTTGGTCCAGATGACCCCTTGGCCAGGTGTCCCTGCTGCGAGAACACACTGGACTGGGGTACAGGAGTTGCATATTCTATGAGCTGGTGTCAAGGAAAGCAGGGACTCACAGTTGCCAGGTTGTCCCTCTCCTCCAAGCCAATTTCCCTCCACAACACAGGGCTTTCAGTCTCCCATCACTATTATGTTTTAAAACAGAAACAGGCAAAATGTTTGGCTAAAATGAAATGAAAACACTGCAGGGAACAGACCTGAGTGTGCTGGTGGACAGGCTGCCCTGCTCACATGTGGGAAGGGCAGCGCCAGTGAGGGCAGGAAAGCTCCCTGTGGGCAGCTAGGCTGTGTGTGCATGTGGCCCTCCCTCCAGTGGTCCGAGGGAGGACACAGGGTATCAGGTAGTAGGGATCTGCCTGAGGTGTTCTGGCATCAAGAGGCTGCCTCATTCCTAATGGGCATGACACAGGCTCCAGGGAGCAATGGACATCTGCCCAGAGGATCAAAGCCCAACTTGGTCAGATCCCAAGCTTCACCTGCAGCAGGTCCCTGACTCTGCAAAGGGTACCTCCAACTTTGGGGACAAGCCATGGCCTTGAGAAGCAGCTGACAATGCTGCCGAAACCAGGACACATCTACATCATACAGCTGCGCCATCCCGGTGTGACAGGCCATATTTGGTTACCCTAGGGCAAGCTGGAAAAGAACCCCAGATGTGCCTGGAGAGCCCCCCACTTCTCAGAGCCACCTCACAGGGTACCCCCATGACCCTATTCTTTGAGTTTAGCTTGAGGTTTTAGGAAGCATCATTTCAGGTGAGGAAAAGAACAAAGTCTGGTCCCAGCCCACTCTGGCAAAGATTGTTCTCCCCCTCCTCAGCATGAGAGGAAGCCACATATACAGGCAGGACACACACAGCACACATGGGGCATAGGGAACCATGCCTGCACAGCACTCACACACAACCGAGTGGCAGCCAGGCCAGGGCATGCTCAGAGGGCTGCCTTCGGGGCATCCATGTAGGCCAGGTTGTAAGGAGGTTTGCTGGCAGAGTAGGACGCCACTGCTGCTCCAGCCAGGGTTTTGTGGTAGGCCAGCAGGCCCATGGGCTGGGCTGGGTAAGGCGCTGGGTACTGCAGTGGGTAGGTTGCTGCTGGCATCGCTGGCTGAGGGTAGCCATTCTTACTAGTATAAGATAATATCTGTTTGTGGCTTTTCTTTGCATTTCAATGATTAGTGATGAGCATTTTTATATGCTTTCTACTTACATGTATATCTTTTTTTTTTTTCCCTAAGATGGAGTCTCACTCTGTCACCCCGGCTGGAGTGCAGTGGGATGATCTTGGCTCCCTGCAACCTTTGCCACCCAGGTTCAAATGATTCTCCTGCCTCAGCTTCCTGAGTAGCTGGGATTACAAGCATGCACCACCATGCCCAGCTAATTTTTGTATTTTTAGTAGAGATGGGGTTTCACCATATTGTCCAGGCTGGTCTTGAACTCCTGACCACATGATCCACCCGCCTCAGCCTCCCAAAGTTCTGGGATTACAGGCATAAGCTACCGCATCCGGCTTGGTGTATGTCTTCTTTTGAAAAGCAGGCAAAATCTTTATGTTTTTTGCCTACTTATTAAAAAGATTTTCTTTTTTTGTAAAATTCTTTAAGTTCATTATGAATTCTGGATGTTAAGCATTTGTTAGGAGCATAGGTTGCATTTTTTAAAAAATTCTGTAGGTTGTTTACTCTGTTGATAGTTTTATTTACTGTGAAGAAACTGTTTAGTTCAATTAGGTTCCATTTGCCTGTTTTTGCTTTTGTTTCAATGGCTTTTGGCATATTTATCATGAAGTCTGCAGGTTCCTATGTGTAGAGTAATATTTTACAGAGTATTTTTTATAATTTTTAGGTTTTACATTTAAGTCTTTAATTCATCTTGAGTTGACTTTTGTATATGGTGTAAGGAAGGGATCCAGTATTGGTCTTCTATACAGTGCTAGCTAGTTATTCCAGCATGAAATAGGGAATTCTTCCCATATTCTTCTTGTCAGCTTTGTTGAAGATCAGGTGATTGTAGGTGTGTGGCATTTTCTTTTGGCACCATATTCTATTGCAGTTGTCTACGAGTCTGTTTTTGTTCCAGTACTGTGCTGCTTTGGTTATTGTAGCCCTGTAGTAGAGTTTGAAGTTGGATAATGTAGTGTCTACAGCTTAGTTCTTTTTGCTTAGGAGTGCCTTGGCTAGTTGGGTCCTTTTTTGGTTCCATGTGTATTGTAAAACATATTTTTTAATTCTGTTAAGAATGTTTTTGGTCTGGGCGTGGTGGCTGACGCCTGTAACCCAAGCACTTTGGAAGGCCCAGGCTGGGAGAGTGCCTGATATCAGGAGTTTGAGACCAGCCTTGTCAACACAGTGAAACCCTGTCTCTACTGAAAACACACACAAATAATAGCTGGACATGGTGGCGGGAACCTGTAATGCCATCTACTCTGGACGGTGAGGCAGGGGAATCACTGGAACCTGGGAGGGGCAGGTTGCAGCGAGCAGAGATGGTGCCACTGCACTTAAGCCTGAGCAACAAGAGGGAAAATTCATCTTAAAATAATAATAATAATAATAATAATAATGTTTTTGATGGTTTCATAGAAATAGCATGAAATCTGTAAATTTCTTTGGGCAGTTTGGCCATATAAATAATACTGGTCTTTTCTATCCATGAGAATAACATGGTTTACATTTGTTTGTGTCATTTCTGACTTTTTTTTTTTTTTTTTTTTTTTTTTTTAGATGAAGTTTTGCTATATCACCCAGGCTAGAGTGCAGTAGCACAATCTTGGCTTACTGCAACCTCTGCCTCCTGAGTTCAAGCAATTCTCCTGCCTCAGCCTCCTGAATAGCAGGGATTACAGGCACATGTCCTCATGCCTGGCTAATCTTTGTATTATTAATAGAGATGGGGTTTCACTGTGTTGGTCAGGCTGGTCTCAAACTCCTGATCTCAGGTGATCTGCCCACTTCAGCCTCAGAGTACTAGGATTAGAGGTGTGAGCCACTGTGCCCAGCATCTCTGAGTTCTTTAAGAAGTATTTTGTAATTCTTGTCATAGAGATCTAGCCTCCTGATTAGCTCTATTTCTAATTTTTTTTAATGTGGCAGTTGTGACTAGGATGACGTTCATTATTTGACTTCTGACTTGGATGTTGTTGATGTACAGAGATGGTACTAATTTTTGTATATTTATATTCTGAAACTTTGCTGAAGTTGTTTGTCAGTTTACAAAGTTTTTCTGCTGAGACTGTAGGTTTCTTTAGACAAATAGTCATGTCATCTGCAAACAGGGATAGTTTGACTGTTTGGGTGCCTTTTATTTTTTTGTCTTGCTTGATTACTTTTGTGAGAACTTTAAAATGTATGTTGAATAGCAGTGTTGAGAGAAAGCATTCTTGCCTTGTGCCAGTTTTCAAAAGGAAATGCTATCAACTTGTGTCTATTCAGTATGTTGGCTGTGGGTTTGTCATAGATAACTCATTATTTTGAAGAGTGTACCTTCAATGCTTAGTTTATTCAGGGTTATAACATAAAGGATGTTAAATTTTTTTTTTTTTTTTTGAGACGGAGTTTCGCTCTTGTTACCCAGGCTGGAGTGCAATGGCACGATCTCGGCTCACCGCAACCTCCGTCTCCTGGGTTCAAGCAATTCTCCTGCCTCAGCCTCCCAAGTAGCTGGGACTACAGGTGTGCGCCACCATGCCCAGCTAATTTTTTTTGTATTTTTAGTAGAGACAGGGTTTCACCATGTTGACCAGGATGGTCTCGATCTCTTGACCTTGTGATCCACCCGCCTCGGCCTCCCAAAGTGCTGGGATTACAAGTGTGAGCCACCGCGCCCGGCAAGGATGTTAAATTTTATTGAAAGATCTTTCTGCATCTGTTGATATAATCTTGTGGTGTTTGTCTTTATTTCTGTTTATGTGATGAATTGCATTTATTGATTTGTGTATGTTGTGGCAACCTTGCATCCAGGGATAAAGCCTAATTAATCACAGTCAATTAACTTTTTTTTGAGACAGAGTCTGACTCTGTCACCAGGCTGGAGTGCAGTGGCACCATCTCGGCTCACCACAATCTCCACCTCCCAGGTTCAAGTGATTGTCTTGCCCGAGCCTCCCAAGTAGCTGGGATTACAGATGCCTGCCACCATGCACACCTAATTGTTGTATTTTTAATAGAGACAAGATTTCACCATGTTGGGCAGGCTTGTCTCAAACTCCTGACCTGAAGTGATCCACTCATCTCGGCCTCCCAAAGTGTTTGGATTACAGACATGAGCCATCATACCCAGCTCATAGTCAATTAACTTTTTGATGTGCTGCTGGATTTGTTTTGTCAGTATTTTGTTGAAGATTTTTTATCAATGTTTATTAAGAATATTGGCCTAAGGTTTTTTTGTTTTGTCTCTGCCAGGTTTTGGTATCAGAATGATGCTGTTCTTAGATAATGAGTTGGGGAGGAGTCTCTTCTCAATTATTTGGAATAGTTTTAGTAGGAATAATACCAGCTCTTCTTTGTATGTCTGGTAGAATTCAGCTGTAAGTCTGTCTGGTCCTGGGCTTTTTTTTGGTTGGTAGACTTTTTATTACTCATTCAATTTCGGAGCTTTTTATTGTTCTACTCAGGGATTCAGTTTTTTTTCTTGTTGTTTCTGTTCAGTCTTGGGAAGATGTATTAGTCCAAGAATTCATTTTTTCTAGATTCTAGTTCCTGTGTATAGAAATGTTCATTGTAAACTTCAATCATTATTTGTATTTTTGTTTGGTAATGTTTGTTTTGTCATTTCTGATTTTGTTTATTTGGATTTTCTCTTTTTTCATTAATCTAGCTAGTGGTTTATATTACAAATTGTTTCAAAAAATTTGGTCTTTAATTTCTCCACCCTTTTTGTAGTTCTTTATGTCTAAATCTTTTTCAGTTCAGATGTGATTTTTGCTATTTCTTGTCTTCTGCTAGTTTCAGAGCTGATTTGCTCTTGCTGTTCTCATTCTTCTATTTATAACATCAGGTTGTTAAATTGAGATTTTTCTAACTTTTTGATGTGAGCACTTAATTTATAGCACTGCCTTAGCTGTGTTACAGTGATTCTGCCATGTTGCATTTTTGTTCTCATTTATTTCAAAAAACTCCTCGATTTTATGTGAGTCATTCAAGTGTAGGTTGTTTAATTTTTATGTAAGTGTCTGGTTTCAAGTGGTTTTATTTGTATTCAATTATATTTTTTATCAAGCTGTGGTCTGAGTGTGTTGTTGATATGATTTGGGGATTTTTGAATTTGCTGAGGATTGCTTTAGTTTCTAATGTGTGGTCAGTTTTAAAGTATGCACTCTTTGGTAATGAGAACAATGTATATTATGTTGTTTTTAGATGGAGAGTTCTGTAGGTGTCTGTTAGGACTATTTGGTCAAGTGTTGAGTTTAGGTCCTAATATCTTTGTTAATTTTTTTCCTTCAGTAATCCATTGATTAGTATCTGTAGAGTGTTGTAGTATCCTACTATTATTGTGTCAGAATCTAACCATCTTCATAAGTCACTAAGAACTTGCTTTATTTATTTACACCTATAAATTTATATAACACATTTTTTCTTCTGCTTTTTCCCCAATAAACATTTTTTCAAGTGCACACAGTGTGCCCAAGGCTATTCCACAGATGTCTGAATTCAGTGTCTACTGAAATTCAGATGTCTTGATAGTTCAGCATGTTCAGAGATGTAGCTGATGTAGAAGAAAATGTGAATTAGAAATAACAGGATTTAGTTACATAGCTTAAAATAAAGGAGACTATTTTGCTCATCTCTCTTTTCTTAAAGCATTTACATTATATGTAGATATTTATCTCTGCTTTTTGAAATATATGTATGTCATATTAACAGGTAAATAAACCTTTTAACATTCTTTTTGACTCAGGATTTTCTTTATCTAGGACTTTAGAATCATTGCTTTTTTATTTTGCTTTGGCAAAAGTTTATTTATTTTTTATATTTTATTTTTTGAGATGGAGTCTCACTCTGTTGCCAGGCGCCAGTCTGGAGTACAGTGGCGTGATCTCGGCTTACTGCAACCTCTGCCTCCTGGGTTCAAGCAATTCTTCTGCCTCAGTCTCCCCGGTAGCTGGGACTACAGGCACGCGCCGCCACACCCAGCTAATTTTTGTATTTTTAGTAGAGACAGGGTTTCACTATGTTGGCCAGGATGGTCTTGATCTCTTGACCTTGTGATCCGTCTGCCTTGGCCTCCCAAAGTGCTGGGATTACAGGCGTGAGCCACCGCACCCAGCCTAAAAGTTTATATTTTTTATTATTAGTCTTCTAAAGTAGACACAGATTTGTTTAGATTAATGTCATTTTAAAAGCACACAGAAGTTTAGCGCCAAGATAGCATTAAATTTAGCAATACAGAATAATAAAGGCTAAGAGATACTGAGTAAGTTTGGCAGAACACTGATTATCTGAGTTAATTATCTCATATTTGCAGGCTGAAGTACTAGCATTGCAAAAACAAGAAGATTTCAGTGTATAAACTGTGGAGTCTGTAGTTTTATTTTGCTTTCTATTTTATACTTGAGTAATTAGCATAATTATGTGTATTGTTAGTAGACAACCTGCATTTATATAAATTAAACAGTATTTTCTACAATTGTATTCATACAATAGGAGAAATATAAGGGCAAAATATTTACATTGAATGGACGTTTTAATAGTTATTTACTATTGTTATTTGTATTGTTAAAATGAAGTTTTTAAACTGAATTATGGCTACAAGACAATTAAAAAAATTTTTACATTATGACTAGTAATTAAATTGTTTATTCTGATTTATATCTAATATCCAAAAAAATTGCTACCAAATTATTACAGTAAACATTTGTCTACCGTGCTTATTAATAAATCCCATATAGATAATTACAGATAAGCACAATTTCAGTGTCTTTCATTTCACCAAATTGAAATGCTGGTATTACAGGACAAAAAACATGGGTGATGTGGCCACTGAAAAACCATAATAGCTGTTCAGTTAGGTATGTTGCAAGGTAAAATATATTTCACTATATAAACAAAGCCAGATTTCCAATTTTTCTTATCTTCTAAAAGTGCTTATGAAAATCGTCAGATGTATTCCAATACTCCCATTCAATGGCTAGGAAATAGGAGAGCAGTAGAGATAGAAGAGAAACTTTAAAAAATTCTGCAGAGGGCCGGGCACGGTGGCTCAAGCCTGTAATCCCAGCACTTTGGGAGGCCGAGGCGGGTGGATCACGAGGTCAAGAGATCGAGACCATCCTGGTCAACATGGTGAAACCCCGTCTCTATTAAAAATACAAAAAATTAGCTGGGCATGGTGGTGCATGCCTGTAATCCCAGCTACTCAGGAGGCTGAGGCAGGAGAATTGCCTGAACCCAGGAGGCGGAGGTTGCGGTGAGCCGAGATCGCGCCATTGCACTCCAGCCTGGGTAACATGAGTGAAACTCCCATCTCAAAAAAAAAAAAAAAATTTCTGCAGAGAATATTTTCTCCTTTTTCATAGTACTCATATTTCTCATGCTGAGAGTACTTGTGCACTTTGGGTTTTTTTGTTTGTTTGTTTTTGAGACAGAGCTTTGCTCTGTAGCCCAGGCTGGAGTGCAGCGGCACGATCTCGGCTCACTGCAACATCCACCTCTCAGGCTCAAGCGATTTTCCTGCCTCAGCCTCCCAAATGGCTGGGATCACAGGCACATGCCACCAAGCCCAGCTAATTTTTGTATTTTTAGTAGTGATGGGGTTTCACCACGTTGCCCAGACTGGTCTCGAACTCCTGGCCACAAGTGATCTGTCTGCCTTTCCCTCCAAAGTTCTGGAATTATAGGCATGAACTAATAGGCACTTTGGGTTTTTAGAAAGAAATTCCTTTAAGGAGAATATTTTCTAGCTGACTTGATCAATTTTATATCTAACCAGAGTGTGTGTTCTTAAGATGCCTTTAACTTTTTTTTCCTCGATATAATCTTGCTCAGACTGAGAACTGTTTTTCTCTCTAGTGCTTTGTGTGGCTGTTCCAGGGGTCTTATTAGTATCCCATGGGGTCTGTGAATAAGGTGAGCTGTCACAGTGAGAACTCTTAGAAGTATTTCTATCTGGACTCATGCTGGAAATCCAGCAGTATTTTTTCATGTCACCATTATAAATAGAAACTGAGGCTGAAACACTGCTCCCATTTTCATTATTGTGAAGGTGCAATTCTACCCAGGAGGTCTGTAGCCTCTCCTCCTGCTGCCCAGGCTTCACTCTTTGATGTGGAACCATGTGCTGCTGTGGCAATTCGGATTCATGTAAAATGTGAGCTGCCAGCTGTGAGCCCTGTGCTGCGGGCTGTACCTCAGTGGCAGATGATAGGGGTTCAAGAGAGGACACTAACCATCAAGAGAGGGCAAGCAGGATTGCCATAACCCAGTGCTTAGGGAGTAGAGAGTCATTGCTTTAAAATGTAAATAGCCTGGTCAACCATTTGTGTAGAAGAGTGAGAGCCTGACTTCAGCAGGCACCTGGCTTCAAGTTGCAAAACTAACTCATAGCATGAAGATGTGAAAAATTTATTTTATTATTGAATATAATGAATTAGCATGCATGAGTGGCCTCTCCAATTACCAGGTAAATTCAGGATTAACCATCTATGACATGGTGCTGTATATTCTACTTGTGGGATAATTATGGTGATCGTCTTTCTGTCTTTGCAATCTGTTAAGCAGATTGTGATGCATGATGCATTCAAAATTGATTGTGTAATAAAACACATTTCTTATTTATTTATTTATTTTTTGTGGTGGAGTCTTGCTCTGTTGCCCAGGCTAGAGTGTAGTGGCACAATCTGAGCTCACTGCAGCCTCTGCCTCCCGGGTTCCAGCAATTCTCCTCCCTAAGCCTCCCAAGTAGCTAGGATTACAGGCATGTGCCACAACACCTAGCTAATATTTGTGTGTGTGTGTGACAGAGTCTTGCTCTGTTGCCAGGTGCCAGGCTGGAGTACAGTGGCGCGATCTTGCAACCTCCGCCTCCCAGGTTCAAGCAATTCTTCTGCCTCGGCCTCCCGAGTAGCTAGGACTACAGGCATGTGCCACCACGCCCAGCTAATTTTTGTATTTTTTAGTAGAGACGGGGTTTCACCGTGTTGGCCAGGATGGTCTTGATCTCTTGACCTCGTGATCCACCCGCCTCAGCCTCCCAAGGTACTGGGATTACAGGCATGAGCCACCGCGCCTGGCTTAATTTTTTGTATATTAGTAGAGATAGGTTTCACCATGTTGACCAGGCTTGTCTTGAACTCCTAACTTCAGGTGATTCACCTGCCTTGGCCTCTTAAAGTGCTGGGATTACAGGTGTGAGCCACCCTGCCCAACCTACAATTCTTATTGTTATATTATTGTGTTTCTCTGGGGCTGGAGGAAATTTTTCTTCTAATTATATTTTCCAAACACTGGTGCCAATCAGAATTTGCTCTAGAGGTGACTTTTCCTCTCAGGCCTCCAGTCAGCTCACAAATTTTCTGCAAGTTGCCTGATTTCTCTTAAATATGCAGGCAGAATTGTGTCTCTGCCTGTTTGGTACCTATAGCTTTCTGTAGTCACTTCTAGAGACTAGACCAGATTTCTACAAACTACAGGGCAGCAATCAATCACTTTACCTTTTTCAGTAACTCTTGTATCTTTAGTCCTGAAACTGACTCACAGACCATGGAGTCCAGAAATCCAATCAGAGTAATGTGTTCACTGAGTAGATGTTAGAAACAGGTACTTGGTGTTGCATAGAATCAACACAGACTGTGGATCAGTCAGCAAGGCCAGTTGTTACTTTCTGCAGAAAGGGTGCCACTTGATAACAGTCTTGCCATGAGATCACACCTGAACAAAGGAAACAGGAGCATTTGTAACCTAATGCAACCATCCTACTGCTGTGTCCAGTTTCCATTGGCTGGAACAGAACCTCACACTCTAAGCTTTACACTATTGGCTACCAACTTAAAATTTTCCTAAATAGGTAAAAGTAAGAAAGAACAAAGAAAAGAGGAAGTGACTTGTGGAATGCTGATAAAGGCAAAAGTACTCCTTAATAAGGGCAAAGGAGGAAACTATGATCTAATGCTTCTCTAGGCTTTCCCAGACATGTCAGGGCATCTGGGACAGCCAAGGAAATTTTGAAGAACTTCTATTTTATTTTCTATAATTACTCCCTCTTTTATAATTTCTCTTCAAACTTGCTCAATATTTCTTGACTTCTTTGGTCAGCTTGACCTTCTAGCAGAAGAAATCTTTTAGAATAGGGTGGGAGAGGGGTTGGGGATATCTTGGTAAGAGTCATATCAATTAGTTTCTGCACTAGCCTTTGAATGCAGGGTACAACACAACATCTGACAAGAAACAGTCCAGTGAGGTGAGAATTGAGGTTAGGGTTTCTTTCCATTTGCCAAACCAATTTTCTAGCCAATTTGAAATGGGATTAGTTATGCCAGAATTTTTAGCTAATTCATTTGATAAGGTCGTGAGTCCTTGCAAGGCCCATGTTATGTTTCCATCTGGGGCTGTGTTATTTGGAATGAAAGTACAGCATTGAGTTTTAATCATTATGCAAACACCGTCTTTTTCAGCTAGTATCGTACCAAGAGCTATCCTGTTTTCCCAGGCCATTTAGCTAGTAGACCATAACTTTTCTGCAATTCCTTTGATGGCGTCTTTTGTATAGTTAACAAATTGTTATTGGTTATGGTAAATATAATTGATCCAATCTACATTTTTGTTTATTGTTACCCACCAAAATAGTGTCAACTAATGTCCAGCAGCTATTTTATCTCTAGCTTTATACTCACTGGGTACTCATCTAGAAACTCCAGTTGCATCTAAATAAATGTAAGAATCAAAGAATCCATAAGGGGTTTCTCATTTATGTTGGTAGTGGATCTTGTCTATTTTTGGCTGATGAAATGCCAGGGTAAAAGGGATAGCCAATTGGACTACAGTGCAGGTACCACTCCAGTTATTTGGCAGAGTGTCCAGTAGGGGCCCCCAACAATACCACCATGTGTTTGCTCAAGGATGACTGACAGAAGTCTGGTGGGTTAGCTCTTGGAAGTGCCTTACTTCACTGCATCCTATTAAGTTTCCAAGTAACACTGAGTTATCCTCCTGCTGTGAGTGACATGAAGCAAACTGTACCTCAGAAGATGGTGGCTGAATGGCCCTTGGGGGCTGACCTGTAGGGTGCTGAACTTCAGGATATAGCAGAGAAAGGGCTTGGCACAATCGGTTGTTCCATGATGTGGAATCTTGAAAGAGAGCCACCACACATACTGTTTGTCTGATGAGAGGACTATTTAAGTGGAAAGGGGACAATTTGGGCCTCTGGCCTACCATGTGTAAGAGTTGCTTTTGCTTAGAGCGCGGACGGAATATTTAATCAATTTTAACCAGGCATTTGCATCGTGAGACCCTGTCTCTATAGCTAAGGTTTGCATTAGATCATTGATTTTTGCTACTGATACTTTTGCTCTATCATTTGATAAAGGGATATTTGAAATAGGGTTGAGGAAGGTGGAGGAGGAAGAGGCAGAAGGTATATTTCAAATAGCCCACGGGATCCTTCCCGTTGATACTTGCCAAAATACCATAGAGGTGATGGATGACAGGCCTAATTTCAGTATTAATAGGACAAGTAATATAAGCAAAGATTGGGTTACTTTGGTAAGCTTTGCAATCAGGGGAAATGGCATCTTTAGTGAAGTAAAGGTGAGGTTTAAGATTAGTACAAACTATAGAGTTTTGTTTTGTTTTTTTTTAATTGGGTGGTCCACAGGATGTCATTCCAGCTATTACAAGGTTGCCAGTCAGTAGAAACAAGAAACTGATATCTTGGTTGCAACTTATTGCAGTGATGAGAGCTATGGGCTAGTAGATTGGTTAGAAGACTACAGCATAAATACTTTTCTGAGGAGGCTAACTGCCTCTGGCTATATAAATCTCCACAGTGCATTACCAAATAAGCATCAAATATTACAAGTTGGGGAGAATTTGATCTGATTACATTGGTAATAAAATGAGGAGTAACAAGAGGAAAGAAAGAAAAATAAAGATACATCAAGTTTTTCTTAACTTTAGCTTGGTAGAGATTTGTCCTGGAACTACAGGACTCTGAGGGCGTTGATGCTTCCTTGACTCGAAGTATGATGGGTCTCTTCTTTTTCTGGAGTGTAAATGGTGGTCTCAGTAGTTAACAGCACAAAGTAGGATCCTTCCCAAGCTGGCTTAAGTTTCTCTTTTTTCCACCCTTTACTGAAGACACAGTCTGCAGGTCAATGCTGGTGCATTAGAAATTCTAGAGGTGGTGCCTGTGCTAGAAGACCTTTGGCTTTAAGGGAAGAAAAGGTAGAGGAGAGACCAAATATATAATTTCTGAAAAACTGATCTTCGGTTTCTAATGTAGGGACATAAGCTGAAGAATGTAAGGCAACCCATATAGCATCTCATAGGGAGATAAGCCTGTGTCCTTCCGAGGAGCTCTTCTGATTCTTTTCTTTTTTTTTTTTTTTTTTTTTTTTTTTGAGATGGAAGTTTTGCTCTTTTCCATGCTGGAGTGCAGTGGATCTGGGTTCACCTCAACCTCCACCTCCCAGGTTCAAGTGATTCTCCTGCCTCAGCCTCCCTAGTAGCTAGGATTACAGGTGTCCACCACCATGCTGGCTAATTTTTGTATTTTTAGTAGAGATGGGGTTTTGCCATGTTTGCCAGATTGGTCTTGATCTCCTGACCTCATGATCTGCCTGCCTCAGCCTATTGAAGTGCTGGGATTACAGGCGTGAGCCACTGTACCGGGCCTGTTCTGATTTTTTTTTTTTTTTTTTTTTTTTTT